>NC_060273.1:2489697-2507948 GCF_021613505.1 Equus quagga
CCTGGGTGGTGGGGCAGGGGCCTGTCCCTGGGTGGTGGGGCAGGGGCAATGGGGTAGGTCTGGCCTGCAGTTTAACCCTGAGTGCCTCCTGCCCTCCCTACGAAGCAGGGGCCAGGAAGACACACCAATGGTCCTTTTTGGTGCAGGGAGACTGACTCTTGCAGACTCTTGGAGCCCTGCCACCACCCAACCCCTCACAGCCCAAGAAGGTGGGCAGCTTGGGATCCCCCCAACCCAGCAGAACAGGAGCTGACCAAGCTGTGGAGCTCAGGAGAAGCTGTGGCGGTCTGCCTGGGGGCGGGGGGGTGGGGGGGGCGGGGTACAGTGAGGATCCACCTGCTGCAGCCCCCAGCCCCTCCCAGCACCCCGTCTGTCTGCACCCCAGCCCCACGGGGCACTCACTCCCTCTCTCCTCTGAGCCCAGCGCCGGATCTCCCCTCTGCTGACCCCCATACACACGCCTCTGCAAGGTCAACTCCAGCTTGCTCTCCAGGCTTCCGTTTCGAGGTCCTCCTTTTCTAGGCAGCCTTTGCTGGCCCCTCGCCAGGGTCAGGTGCCTCCCCAGGCTCCCAAGGCCCCAGCACCCCATCAGTAGGACCCTGGGTGATAATCATCTGTCCACTGGACCGAGCTCCTTGGGGCTCCACTGAGTCTCTGTCAGTCGCTTGTCTCCAGATTCTGGGTTCAAATCCAGGCCCCACCACTCACCAGCTGGGGGATCTTGGGCAAGTCACTAAACCCCCTAAGTGGACTCAGTTTCCCCATCTGCAGAATGTGCTAACAATAAGGGAATCTGAGCATTAAAGGAGGTGATTTCTGCCTCCCCAGATGTAGGAAGGGCCCAGCACAAGGTCTGCTGATTAAATGAAGGAAGGGACAAAGATGCATAGTCTTTCTTGGAGAAAGAAACTGGCTCCTCCTGAGCAGGGTGGGGGTGTCCTGAGGGTAGGGCACTGAGTCAGGGGGACCTGACCGTGGCAAGGGGGTGCTCTGAGGGGAACCACCTCATGTTCCACATCACTGCCAGTGCAGCCCAGTGGCCCTTTGACCCCTAGGGGGAGTTGTGGGGGGGGGGGTCCCAGGAGCTGGGGTGGGGTGTAGGACTGAGTACCCCAGCCCTTCCAGGGCAGCTGCATCAGTCACAGCCCCCTGGGCACCTGGCTGGCTCTGCCCAGGCTTCCCCAGAGCCCAGGTGAAGGTGAGTCATCGGGCATCTGAGTGACAGGGCCCCCAGGAAGGCAGCCCAGGATGGCGAGGCCACTGGGGGCCTGATTCACAGCTTTCCGGGAAGCAGGTTAACGGGATCCCGGAGCCCCGGACTGGCCCAGGTTTCCCGTTGAGTCATGGCAGGGTAGCCAGAGGCCCCTGGAGGCAGGAGCCGTTACTGAGTCTTAGGGCAGCCCCCACCTCCCCAAGGCCCTGGGGCCTCCCCAACACCCCACACCTGAGACCCCGGCCCTGGGGTCTGAGCGCCTTGCCTTCCACACTCGGAACCCCTTTCTTTCAAGCCGTGGGGACCCTTCTCTGCTACACCTCCCCCCCCAAGTCAATGTCAAGGCCATGGCCTAGACCACTGGGCCCAGGTCGCCTCGCCTGCCTCTCCAGAGGCCGGATCCTGGGCCCATAGCCGGGGTCCTGAGTCCCAAATCCAAAGGCCTGAGTCCACTGATCCAGACCCTAGGAAGGGGTCTCAGCTAGAGCCCCCAGACCCCCTAACGGCTCATTTCCTCCCCGCAGCCCCACCCCCTCCCCGTGACCTACAGCCCGGGTGGCAGGGACTGAGCCATCACTCGGGGGACTGGTCCGACGGCATTCCGCCTCTCAGGATAAAACCCGGCGCGACCTGCAGGCAGGTCTGCACACTCCTGTCGTGGCCAGCACAGCTTCCCGGCCGGCTGTGCTCCCACCCCTACCCGCCATGGCGATTTCCAGAACTCCCCCAGCCCTGGGTGGGGGCTGTCTCAGGATCTTGACCCCCCTGCTGCTTCTGGCTTCCATAGGTGAGTCCCGAGGACCTGCGGCCCCTCCCTCCTCTGCGCCTCCGTCTCTGCCCCTCCAGGATCACTTCTGCCCGCCCTCTCGACCCAGCCGCCTTCCCTCCAGGTCCTCCCTGAATCCAGTCTCCTTTCCCCGCTCAGCTCCTTTTCTCCTGCTCTCCTCGCTCTCCCTCTCTCTCTTATCTGACGGCTCCGTGCCTCGGCTGCCTCTGCAGCTGTGAGGATTAGACGCACAGCACAGGGGGCGCTAGGGACAGGGCCTAGCGCACAGTGAGGCTCAATCCTCTTCGGCTCTGGTGGTTATTTATCATCTTCATCATCCTCATCATCTCCCTCCCTCCTGTCACTTGGGTCTGCACGTTTCAATCCTGGGGCAGCAGCATCCAGGCCTCGGGCCTGGAGGTGAGGGGTCTGGGCCACAGACGCAGGTCTGGGGGGGAGATGCCTGAGAGGGTAGGTGGGCTCCCCAACTCTTACCCTCAGTATGAGACGCCCCAGGAGCTGGTCCCTCATCCCCCAGGCAGGCGGATGTGGTGCGGGCACAGGCTGGACAGGAAGCTGGTGGGAGGGTAAGGCACAGCTTCGAGCGAGGGCCTGAGGTTTCAGTCCGCCCTACCCCGGCTCCAGGAAATGCCCCGCCCTGATGCCTCGAGGGGTCAGGGCTGTGAGCCACTGGGGAGGGCCTCTGGGCACTGGGGGCCCCTCTCCACTGGGCACTGGGGGTTCCTTTCCACTGGACTGACACTTCCCTTCTCCTCTCCGCAGCCACCCTCGATGCTGCCTACACACCTGGTGAGCAGGAGCTGCCTTGAGGGGAGGGGGTGAAGCCTGAAGTGGAGGGCAGTGTCCATGTGTCTGTCTGTGGGGGGCAGGTCAGAAGGGGGTGCTGGGGTACGAGGGTGGAGTTGGAGAGGCAGGAAAAGAGGCCTGGAGAATGGAGCAGAGACTTGAGATGTGAGGCCTGAGAAGCTAAAGGAAAAGAGAAGTGGGCGGGTTGAGAACCTAGTGGAGGGGCAAGGCCAGCCAGAGAGGAGAGCAGAGGTGGAGGTGGGGTGGGGGTGGGGCGGGGGGCCGCTGGGGAGAAATAGCAAAGGAAGGGGCAGGTGTGGGGCAGGAGGGAGAGGGAGCCACAGGGAGGTGGGTAGGTTGCGAGCAGAGGCCCCAGTCCGGGAGGTGGGTCTGGAGTCTGGAGGTGGGTGAAGGGAAGCTGGAAGGTGAAGGCCGTGGTGCCCGAGGGGACGACAGAACACAGGACCCTCCTCCAACAGCCCCCCCGGCCTGTGGGAAGCCGCAGCAGCTGAACAGGATCGTGGGCGGTGAGGACAGCGCCGATGCTGAGTGGCCCTGGGTCGTGAGCATCCAGAAGAATGGGACCCACCACTGCGCGGGCTCCCTGCTCACCAGCCGCTGGGTGGTCACTGCCGCCCACTGCTTCAAAGGGTAAGCACGGCTGGCTCCTCCACTTGATTCTCCAGGCTTCCTGTTCCCCATCCTGGGTTTCCCACATGGCCCTGGCTTCCAGGCCTCGGTCCAGTCTCGGGGCCCCTCAGGAGAGACCCTCCTTCTGCCCAGAAGCCTCTTTTGCTTTGCGGGGGCGTTCACATACATGCTGTTCCCCCAGACACCCCCTCCCAGACCCCTTCTGGCCACCTGTGGCTCCTGGCTAACCCAACCCTCTTCCCTTTTCCTTCTAGCAATATGAACAAGCCACTCCAGTTCTCCGTGCTGCTGGGGGCCTGGCAGCTGGGGAACCCGGGCTCGCGATCCCAGGAGGTGGGTGTTGCCTGGGTGCAGCCCCACCCCGTGTACTCCTGGAAGGAGGGCTCCCGGGCAGACATTGCCCTGGTGCGCCTCGAACACCCCATCCAGTTCTCTGAGCGAATCCTGCCCATCTGCCTGCCTGACTCCTCTGTCCATCTCCCTCCGAACACAGACTGCTGGATTGCAGGCTGGGGGAGTGTCCAAGACGGAGGTGCGGCTTCTTCCCCACCAGGCGGTTGGGGGTGGATGGGGACCGAGGGTCGCGGACACTTAGAGAGATAGGTACCATGGGGGCCACGGCTAGAGGCCAGAGGCCCAGCCAGCCAGAGACAGAAGAAAAGGCTGCAATCCAGAGATGTGAAGTCACAGAAATCTAGGTGGACAATTTTAGGTCATTTCTGGTTAAAAGGGATCTTGGGCTGTGTTCTGAGGCAACAACAGCCAGATCAACGAAGCTATTAAGTGATGTAGGAGTGGCTGAAAGGAGGCAGGTGTGGGGCCAAGCTGAGAGATGAACATGAAAACGGCCCTAAGACTCCAAAGCGGGAACAGGCGCCCTCTGGTGGCGGCATGCCACAACTGCAGGCAAAATTCCCAGGAGGAAACGCAGCCTCCAGGCCCGTAAAATCTGTCAAGCCAAGTGTGGAGGTTTGGAAATCATCTAGAAACACAAAGCAGATTAGACAAAGTAAGAGGAAGAAAATCAGAAAGAGAGAGAGATAGATGATAGAGAGAGACTGACTAAGAAAGGACAAAGTGTGAGAAAACGCCACCAGATTCCAGACGAACTAAGAGAAATGACACCGGTTTGGGGGTCTAGGGACCCCACTGACTCTGAAGTTGCAGCCAGCCTCCCCATGGGCATCTTTAGGGGCTCCTGTGAGAGCTGGAATTATGGGCTGGGGAGGGTCTACAGACCAGCCCAGGGCAGGGCGAGGGGGATTTCTCAAGCCCTGATAACAGTCAACCTTGTGTGGTCCTTTACCGAACACTGAACCTGTAGCTGTCCCCATGCTGCATAGCATAGAGCCTGAGACAGGAAAAGCCCGGACTGCTGATTCTAACCATTTCCTGGGCATGAGAGATCTTGTTAAAGATGCGGAATGTCTGTCTGCACGTTCGTGTTCCAATTCAGGAGGTCCAGAGGTGGAGCTATGGAATCTGGGTTTTCCACAAGCATCTGGGGACAGCCCGGCAGAGTTGATCCCTTAGCCTTTGAGAAAAGCCCGAGGGGAGTGGAAGCAACCAGGAGGAGAACTTCGCAAGCCTGACTCTCTTCTCCCTTCTCCCAGTGCCCCTGCACCACCCACAGACTCTGCAGAAGCTCAAGGTGCCCATCATTGACTCAGAAATCTGCAGCCGCCTGTACTGGTGGGGAGCTGGGCAGGGAGCCATCACAGAGGACATGCTGTGCGCTGGCTACCTGGAGGGGGAGCGAGATGCCTGTCTGGTGAGCACCCCACTTTCTCCCCCCCACCCCATCCCACTGAGCTGTGTCACAGCTCGCCAGGCCTCCCCCCAGAATCAGCTGTGACCCAATGGGCCCACTAGAAGCCTTCAGAGCCCAGCCTCAGCCATTCATCCATTTGTTCCAAGGTACCCTGAGTGTCTCAGGTGTGCCAGAGCCCACTCGCAGACAGCTTGCACTCTCCTGAGGGGTCCCAGACCCGGCCCCAGAGCAGCTCCAGCCGGGTCATCACGGTAGAGGGCAGCAACACAGTGTCATGGTCAACACTGTGGCTGGGCGGCTAAGGCCCGGGCTGCAATTCCTACTCTGTTGCCCACGGTGGCCAGCCTGGCCAAGCCAGTTCTTCTTTCTGAGCCTCAGTTTCCCCATCTGTAAAACAAATAACAAAACTGCCTGCCTCATGGGCTGTGAGGGAGAAGGCCTCGCACAGTGTGGAGTTCGGGTGCGGGGCCTCTAGGATGGAGAAACGGGTTTCCGCGAAGGGAACCGTCTGCCACGCGCCGTGCAGGTCTTGGAATCTGCCCACTCCCTGCCCCACGTGGGTCCCTAACCTCTCCTCCTCTCCGCAGGGAGACTCCGGGGGCCCCCTGATGTGCCAGGTCGACGGCACCTGGCTGCTGGCAGGCATCATCAGTTGGGGCGAGGGCTGTGCGGAGCGCAACCGGCCCGGCGTCTACATCAGCCTGACTGCCCACCGCTCCTGGGTGCAGAAGACCGTGCAAGGGGTGCAACTCCGTGGGCGCTCGCAGGGGAGCGGGCTCGCGGGGCGCCGAGGACGGGCTCCAAGGGCGCTGCGCGCTCCGAGGGCCGTCCAGGGCCGTCTGGGTTAGGAATCTAGGGGGACAGGGCGGCCTGGGACACCCCAGCCGCCTGACCACGTGGCGTTTCCTCCGTTGTAAATAAGCCATCTACCTCCGGGGGGCGCCCGCGGGCCGGCGCCGGACCGCCTCCCCGGGAGGCCCCGCCCCCGCCCCGCCCCGCCCCGCCCCCGGGCTGAGGCTCCACCCCCGGCGCCCGGAGCGCCTTCGGGTAAATACATGTTAATAATTTTTACAGTTATTTGTAACCCCGCCCACATATCTTATTTATTCCTCCAATTTCAATAAATTATTTATTCCCCAGTTCTTGTTTTTTCTCGGATGTGGGGACATTGGGAAGCAGAGGCCCATTTGGGGTTAAAATGGGGACAGCTGGATGTCCTGCCCACCTAGGGTTCAACATCCCAGCCCGCGGCCTTTGCACTTCTCTTTTGTACTCCCCTGCCACCAGGCCGGCCAAATGGAGAGGAGGCGGGAGACCCAGCGGCCGACCCAGAGGCCGGCCTGCGAGACCCAGCTGGGCCACGTGGAGGGCGGGAGGGCGTGGGGGCTGCAGGGCCGCGCCTGTTGCGTTTCCAGAACAGGGTTGGCTAGGAGAAACCCACCCGTATGAGAGTGGGGTACCCCCTCCCCGCTCCCCTCAAAGCCGTGTCTCCTGGATTTGGGCCGAGGCAGCCACGCTTCGGCACCTCCAGAAGCTGACTCACCAGGTGATTCATGGTCGGTTCTCCGAATCCTCCCTGCGGAGGAAGGAGCAAAACAGTGAGACAGTAGGTCCTTAGGCCCTGCTGCATCACAGGCCTGAGTCACCTCGCCTGCCCCCACAAGGATGGGGGTGACAGCGGCGTCCCAGGCCGCGAGGACATCATCCTGCCCTCCCCACACCCACTCCTCTGCAGCCAGGCCTCTGGTCTCCTGGACCAGCACTGTCCCTCCTCCCAGGGCCCGGGACTGCCCCCTCCCGGACCTGGAGCCCTGTCCTGGCCCAGCTGGGCTTCCCTGCAACAGGGGCAAACGCCCATCGAGGGTGGGGTCGTCCGTGTGGTGAGTATGAACCTCTAAGCGGTTCACACAAAAGAGATTCATTCTAAAACAGAGTCAAGAAACCAACTGGATCCAGTCATGCTAAAAAAGAGAGAGGATGACTCTGCTACAGTGTCTCTAACCAGAAATGGCCAGTGAAGGGGGTTTGGAGAAGGAGGCACAGGTTTCGTGGGTGGTTGGTTGGTGTCCTGTTTCCGGAGGACGGTTTGTTCTTATTGTTTGGATTACGCTTATGTTGTTCCCAGATCACAGTAAATGATGCGGGGGTGGTTTTATTAAAACACAAACACTAAACTGGCCTCCTGCTCACCTGGGACCAGCCTGGGGAGTGAGTGGGTAACAGGTGAGGGCCCGGCCCCTCCGTCCGTGACCTCGGCCCTGGTGACCTGGCGCTCTACTTCTCCCTCCTCTCTCTCGCCTTCAGCGCCGCTCCAGCCTGCGTTTCTTCTCTCGTCTCCCTCCCCCTGTTGTTTCTCCTCCTTCCTGCCTCTCACTCTCTGTCCCTCGGTTTCCCCCATGCCTGCCTGTTTCTCACCCCACCTTCTCCCTCCCCTTCAATAAGCAGAGGACTCTCAAATGGCCTCCTGACAGAAGCCCCTGGGAAAGTGATGCCTAGGAACATCTGCAGGGGTGCAGAAGTTGCCCTGTAGATGGCAGGACGTTCCCGGGTGAGGGTGGGTTTCCTCTGAGTTGGGAGATGAGCCTCCAGGGAGCCCCCAAGCAGAGGGCACCCTTCCGCTCTCCTCTATGAGCTCGAGAGGCAGGCTGGGCCTTGGAGTCGGGAGCTGGCACCTGGCTCCCAAGTGTGGCAGGTCAGCCAATGACTCCTCCCCGAGCAGAGTGGGGGGCCCAGGAAGTGGAAATGCAGTCAGCCCAGCCCTGGCAGGACCCACACCAGGATCACAGAGAGGCCCCTTTGCTCCCTGGTTGGCGCTGTACCCAGGAACATGCCCCGGGTCTGGACCACTCTGCGGGTGGTGCTCACTGCTCTGGCTCCAGTGACACCACTTGCCTGTGGGGGCTGCAGACAGAGACCCTTGGGCCTGCCTGGCTGTTCCTCAAGGGGAAGTCCCATGGGGCCCAGTGGGAATGGAGCCAACAGTGCATCCTGGGCTCCCGGGCAGAAGTCTCCACTCACCTTGACCTCCCACGTGGAACAGCCTTTTGCAGAGCTCTCCTCACCTCCCCAAGGGCAGGGGTGGGGATCATCTGGCCACACTGACAGATGTCATTATAGCAGGAACCGTCTTAGCTGCAGGCTGTGAGGTCTGGTTACTGCTCCTCCACACTGCTCCTTCCTCAAATCTTTAACCCCTGAGACTTTCATTCCCATGCCTGGGACCTCCCCCTTCTCCACTTGGCGTCCAGAGCAAGTGTGTAAAACCCGCTTTTAACTGCATGACTTCCCGCAGTGGCGGACTCCTTTGGTTGGCTAAGGCAACACCCATTCCAACACCCCTCCCTTGCTTCCCCCACCTTAGAGACTGGAAAAGCTAAATGCTCACTTCTCCATTCTTCCACATGGTCACAAGTACCTATGGGACTGAATGTTGGCTAATGAGATGGAAGCAGATGTCTGATGGGTGGTTTCTTGGGAAGATTTTGTTTTTTCCTGATGAAAGGGTCATATTCAGCTGGCATCACCCTTTCCCACCTTCCTCTTTCTTCTAGTCTTGGATGCAGATATAATGCTTAAACTTCAGCAGTCATTTTATCACCATGAGGCTACAAGTTGTGCTAAAATGACAGTGAACAAAGATCTAGAAGCCATGGATGTGAGGACATGGGTGAGGTGCTACCCAGTCCTAGACAGCTGCTTCCATCTACACTTTTTGTGTGGTTCTAAGCCACTGTTGGTCAGATCTTCTTTGACTTGCAGCTAAATGCATTCCCATCTAACATACCTGCTTCAAACCTTCTGTTTTAGATTTATAGAAAACTTTTTGGTTTTTTTCCAGAAGATTCTTTTTGTTATTGTAGAAACTGTATGTCGGATCTCATCAGTACAATCACATTTAAATTATCCAAATTATGAAGGCTTTGAGCTCATACCTGCCCACAAGAATTTTAAATTTTCAAAGAGTGCCTCTATTAGTTTCAAGCGTCCCCAGGTTTTTGTGTCACGCTTATTCAAGAACAAGTCTTTTCTTTCTCACCTTTCCTGCTCGAAATCTCCTAGTCGGTGTTGCTGCCCAGGAAGGCACTGAAAGGAGTGTTACCATGGCCCCTGCTGATGGAGCCCTCATGAACTCACCAGTCTCCATGCCAAGGGCACCATCTCCCCAGGCTCCTCAGACTTTCTGGGCTGCGCGGGGTCCCACGTGGAGGTGGAGAGAAGGGCTTTCCCAGCTCTGAGCCACACTTCATTACCTGTGCCCAGATGGCTGTGCTCACAGTATCACAAAGTTGCTCATGGAAATGTCCCCTCACTGGGCCCGTGCGTCTGATTTCCTGCCAGCAGCTGCTCAATCACACACAGGCAAACGGGACAAATCACGGTTTGCAGGGGTGCGGCTGTCTCCACCCGTGCTGAGGGGGAATAATCGTTCTCAGAGCAAAGCCTGCCTTGCTGGCTCTTCCTCATCCTCCCACGTCTAAACGATGGGTTCCCCAAGATCGGCACTGGGGCTTCTTCTCCCCAACTTCACCCGCTAATGCTCGCTCCCTGGGTGATACCAGCTGGCTTCGTGGTTTATACCCATCCATAGATGGTGACTCCAGAGCACTAGGTCCCGTTGACTACCCAACATCCCCATGTAAATACTGTATAGACATCTCGACCTTAACATGACCCAAAATGAATCTTGATATTCCTTCCCAGACCTGCTCCACTGGCAGCGTTTCCCATCTCAGCAAAAGGCAAGGATCCCTCCTGCCAACTGCTCAGTTTGAAAGACTGAGCGCCCACAAGGCCAAGTGTCTGCGAGGACGCAGAGCCGCTGGAACTCGCCCCACAGCTGGCGGGAGCGCAAAGCGGTACAGCTCTGGGGGAGAACGGGCTCTTTCTTGTAAAGTTTAGCATACACACAGCAACCCTACTCCTAAGATTTACCCAACAGAGAAGAAAACACCTTCACCCAAAAAGCCCTCTGCAAATCTTTATAGCAGCTTTATTCAGAATTGGCCCAAACTGGAAACAACTCCAGTGCCCTTCAACTGGTGAGCAGATAAACACACTGTGGTCCAGCCACTCAATAGAATCCTACGCAGCAAAGAAGAACAGACTGCACCCTACGACTTGATGACTCTTAGGAGCGTGACGCTACAGGGAGGAAGCCAGACCGAAGAGGCCCTGTGCTGTAGGACTCCCTTTAGAGGATGCTGTGGGGAAGACAGAACTGGACGGACAGACACCAGAGCAGGGGTAGCCGGGGGCTGGGGTCCAGGGAGGACTGACCACCGAGGGGCGTGGGGGATCCTTGCACCAATGGAACTCGCTCCGTATCTTGATTGTAGTGGTGGGTACAGGACTGGAGGCATTTATCAAAACTTATAGGACTATCCATTAAAATGGTGAATTTTACCCTGTGTAGACTATACCTCCAGAAGCCCGATTTAGAAAAACAAAAACAAAAATGTGGAGTCCTCCTCGACACCTCTCTTTCTCTCATTCTCTAAATCATCAGCAAATCCCGTCGGTTCTAGTCTAGCTTCGAAATATGTCCCAATCTGGCCCCTTCTTCCCACACTGGCCCAGGCCACTCTGCGCCTTGTCCTGGATTTCTGTAACAGCCTCCTAACTTGTCTCCCCGCTCTGCTGCCGCTCCCACCAGTCTGTTCTCAGCACAGCAGCCAGAGTGGTTCTCTGAAAACCTCAGTCACAGCATGGCATTCTTCTGTTCGAAACCCTTTTGATGGCTCCTCATTTTGACTGGAGGAAATGATGCCATCTTTCTGGCCTCCCTCTCACCTCCCACCTCCTTGCTCTCTGAGCTCCTGGCACTGGCTACCCAGCTGGATTGGGAACATACACAGGCATTCTCCTGCCTCAGGGCCTTTGCATATGCAGTTTCCTCTTCCCCCGCATGACTGCTCGGCCCACTCCCTCACTTCCTATAGATCTCTGCTCAAATGTCACCATGTGACCATCTTGTTTGCAAGAGCAGTGTACCCTCCCTCCCCTCTTGCCTCTTTCCTTGCTTTCTCTCCTTCCAGGACGTTTATTACTATTCAACATCCTATGTATTTTACTTGCTCTTTGTTTATCGTCCCCTCCCAAACACAAGCAAGTGGAAGACAAGCCTTGTCCTGGCAATCGTTGTATTCTGTCATTCCTGTCTGTTTCCTGAGGAATATTCCGGGTTTATTAGTGGCTAGACCTTCGTCTTGTCCACCTCAGTGTAGCTGGTGTCCAGAGCAGGGGCCTGGCAGAGAGCAGGTGGTAATAACTGTTTCAAAAGTCAGTGGTAGTGAATACGAGCTATTTTATCAGTTCGCTGGACAATGTGGACCTCTTTCGCTTTTCTGATTAATCTCTCAAACACCACACTCTCTCATCAGCAGAAGTCTGTTCTCTCTCGAGACCGCCCCACTCTGTCCAGGGATTATCCAAGAATCCTGGGGCTTCCTCAGTCCGCAGGGGCCAGTCCTACAAGAACTGGCAGGTCCCATCATTCCTTCAGTCCAGTTCGGTTGCTCGGGTCAAGGTCAAGTGGTGATGCTGAGGAACACGGGCCCCACATCCTGCAGGGGCTCCCGCCAGCCCGGCCCTGGTGTCCGCAGGTGGGATCCAAGGATGCGGGGCTTCACGTCATAGCCATGGTCTGGTCGCTGTTTTCCAGAGCAGGGAGCTTGAATGACCACATCCAAGGGGGCTTCTAGTCCCGGCCACATGCTGTGTCCACCCTTAGGCACTCGAGTTGACCCTCGACCACTCAGGGAGAACCACCTTGGGTCCTCGGGGTTGCTTTCTGCTAACGGACCCGATGGGGACGGTCCCAGTTCATCAGAGGGATTCTAACAGGATCAAACCTCACTAAATTCGACTTCGTGACTGGCCTCTCCCTTGTGTTTAATTCAGCTATTGTGTACTTCGTCTACCATTTGGCTTTCCTCCCATTTCTTGTTTTGCTCTCCTGTTAGTGGGTTTTGCATTCACCCCCTTGGTTGGTTTAGGTTCCCTGCCTGTGAGGAACAGCTTTTCAATTTCCTGTTCTGTGACGGTCCATGCTCCAGGAAATGCTGCTGACACTTGCTGTGCTGGCGCTGGTTGTCGCCTGGCCTCAGTATCGTGGGTGTAACCAAGAGACGTGACTTTAATCCACACGCTGGCAGTAGGGCCGTTTCACTGGGGCCTCCATAGAGGCGTAATGACAGAGCTCCTTTTATATTATTTTTTATTTCTCAGAGGTCCTTTTAGACTTGCTCCGTGGCCCTGTGCAAATTTTCCCACGCATCGCTCAGATGTGCGCATCAAGGCGTCTCGGGAAGGTCTGCTCAGGCTTTGAGGGTCCCCAAACAAAGGCCCCACCGCCTCTCTTCCCACGACGACAGTACTCGCCATCCTAATGTTAGCGCAGCGGAGGGGCTCCTCCCGAGGTTCTGAACCACACACGTCGCTCTCCAGTGACACGCGGCCCCACGTGTGAGCCGAGCGGAGGCGGGCATCCTCGCAGATTTGACCTCACATCTCACTTCCAGTTACAAAATGAGCATCTGGCGGTTTCATGTACGTCAATCTATACCTCTAACTGGGTGACCCAGGGGCTGGTTATTCCCACTCTGGATTTTTGAAACCAATTACGATTTTTTTTTCATTTTCACTTTTTAGTGTGTTTCTTTTAAAAGATAGGGCATTAGAAATACCTGCAATACCGTTATCACATTAAACAAAATGGACAATAATTCACTGACAACAGCACATGTAATTGGTGTTCCTGTCTCCCGGCTCATTCTCTAATGTTCACAGGGTGCTTGCTTGAACCAAGATATAAATTGTTACAGAATCAGTTTTTAATAGATAAAATGATGACACATACAAATATAAAATGAACATGTTTCGATGTTTTTATTTAACTCATTAATTAATGAGGGAGCTAGTAAGACGTTACAACTGGCTCAAAGGGGAATTCAGAGTAGATGCATCTATAGGCCATCAGGAATGTCGAAATTCATTTGCTTGATAGATGCAAAGCTAGCCTTGTCCACTGGGGCGGGGGGGGGGGGGGGGGGGGAGAGAGGGAGGGGGGGCGGGAAACCCATTAAGTTCCAAAGGCTACATTCATTTGCACTGCCGTGGATAAGGATGAATAATGAAAAGCAACACGATATCTTGGAGCATGTGAGGAAGCCATTTGGTTTAAAACTAATTCGGCCTGACCTTGTTTTTCCAGAAAGACCTGACGTGGCCTGTTGAGCATGCATCGCCCATCTACAAGGTCCTAAAGACAAGAATGATGTCCTGAAAGATAGGGATGTTGCCGCCCCCATATCAGCATTTCTTTAAGGATAAGCATTTCCTACCAGAAACTAAGGATTAATTACTGACCTACTGTGTTCACCTTGTGACCACTGATCTGCTGTGCCAGCTAAGCATCTCATGACCATAGTGAAAGAGATGCTCTTGTCATACGTGATGTATAGTCTTTGTTCCAAGATGGTATATAACCACTCTGTGCGCCCTGCCTCTTCAGAGAGCCTCCTTCCTTGGTGAAGGTAGTTTCTCCCGGGCTATCGTCCTCAAAGCTGGCTCAGATAATAAACTCCCCCCAATGGCGATTTATAGACTGATTATAGATTATTTGCATCAACAATAAGAATCGCTGGCAATGCCATTAGTCATCTACAATTTGCAGAGCCTGAATAGCTCAAAGACAGGGCCCGCACAGCATCAGCAAAGTGCAAGGGCACACCGGATGACCCACGCGGGCCAGGGATCTTTCCGGTCCATTGCAAAGTCGTTCACAATTGCCCCTTACAAAGTGAGTGTACTCACCCAGGAGGTTGTCACAGGTCTCCCAGCCCTTTTATCCTATAAGCCCCCCTCCATCATTCTTCTTTTTTCTTGTCATGTTTTGTGGAATAACTGGTCATTTGTCCTTTATTCCTACCATCTGGATTTCCCAATCTGCTCAGGCTGCTGTAACACACCAGGGTCTCTGGAGGGACCAGTGTCCTTGCCCAGCCCCCGTGGCCAGCAGAGGACGCACCCGGGCACCTGGGATCCAGGAGTCCTCACATGCCTGTCCTCCCTCCCTCTCTCCAGGTGACTCAGGGGGCCACTGGTCTGTCCCATCAAACATATGTGGACCCAGGTCAGGATGGTAAACTGAGGATGAAGCTGCCCTTGGCCACACTGGCCTGTTGTCTACAGCCATGTGCAACCTACACAGACTGGATTGGGAGAACGCTGGCTGAGTCTCACTCAAGTGCCTCCGGGTTCCCCCCTGCTAGTGCGCTGGCCTTCCTTTGCTTGGGGCCCTGTGAACTGTGACTGCTGGAGTCCAGGATCACCTTCTGGTGAGGTTTGCAATTCAGGAGGCTTGGAGGTGACACACAAAAAATGAATCTCAAACGAGGGTTTGAAGGTGACATCCTGGGAGGTGCTCAAAGGACCCAGGGCACAACACGACTCTGCTGGCATCGTGAGTCGTGGAACAGCTGGCGCTTTCACTTAAGCCCCTTGTGGGGACGTGCGCACTCTGGGTGAAGACCCTTCATCCATGTTAACCCCTCTAGTCAGGCCACAAGTGTACTGCGTCAGGGGGAAGCAAGCGAGGGACAGAGAGGGGAAGTGACTTGCCCAAGGCCACAGAGCCACAAAGTGGGGAGCCAGGATCCAAAACAAGATGGGCCAGTGCAGAGCCTGTGCTCTTAACTACCTTGCCACCTGCCACGGGAATCCTGGCACCCCAGCCCAGGCCATCACCAAAGGCAGGATCTGCCTGAGCTGGGAAAGGGGCCCAGGCTCCCCTGGGACTGTGTTCATCTTCCTCAGCCTGGACCAGCCCTGCTCAAGCAGCATCCAGGACTGGATCTGACAGCCAATTGTTCGTTACTGGTCAGCGATGAGCTCAGAGTACAGATTGAGAATAAAGGTTTAGAAAACTTTTAGAGTAATTTCACAAGTGATTTTTAAATCAGCTTTATGGAAGTATAATTTACATGCAGTACCTGACACCCATTTTAAGGGTACATGTTGGTGCCTCTTGACAAATGCAGAGTCCATGTCCCCAACACCACGATCGAGATGCAGGGTGTTTCTGTCATCCCCGGAGTCTCTCTTCGGTCCCCTGTCCCACCTCCTGGTCCCCAAGCCACCACTGATCTGCCTTCTGTCTTTCCTCGAGTCTCACATACATGGAATCTTCCAGTGGGGTCTTTTGTGCCTGTCTTCTTCCACCTCAACACGGCGTCCGTGAGATTCATCCACGTGGTGGCGTGTTTCTTGGTGCTGGGTAGTATTCCGTCCCATGGATAGACCACCGTTCCTTCATCCATTCTCCTGCTGACGGACATTCGGGCTGTTTCTCCTTTGGGGCTGTTACCAATAAAGCTGCTATGGACAAGCAGGTACCAGTGTTTGGGTGGACATATGTGTTCATTTCTGTTCAGTCAGCACCTAGGAGTTGAATGGCTGGGTCATAAGTTAGGTGTGTGTTTGATTTTTTTTTTTTTTAAGATTTTTATTTTTTTCCTTTTTCTCCCCAAAGCCCCCCGGTACATAGTTGTGTATTCTTCGTTGTGGGTCCTTCTAGTTGTGGCATGTGGGACACTGCCTCAGCGTGGCCTGATGAGCAGTGCCATGTCCGCGCCCAGGATTCGAACCAACGAAACACTGGGCCGCCTGCAGCGGAGCGCGCGAACCCAACCACTCGGCCATGGGGCCAGCCCCTGTGTGTGTTTGATTTTTAAAGACACCAGCAACTCCTTTCCAAAGTGGATGCACCATCTTACGTCCCCACCCGCAGTGTGTGAGGGTTCCAGTTTCTCCACATTCTCACCAACGCTGGCTGTCGTCTGTCTCTTTGATTCTAGCCATCTTAGAGAGGGTGGAATGGGATTTTCATTGCGGTTTTAATTTGCATTTGTCTGATGACGAATGAGCATCTTCTCATGGGTTTATTAGCTATTCACATATCTTCTTTTGTGATGTGTCTCTTCATATCTTTTGCCCATTAAAAAAATTTTGGTCTGCTTATTGAGACGTAAGACTTCTTTATTCTGGCTACTAATCCTATGACAGAGTAATTCTATATTTGTTGAATCTATCTGTATTACTATGAAAAATGTAGGTGTGTATTATATGTCTTAGTCCCTCTAACCCGTTTTTCTACTAACTCATTTTGATTATATTTTATAAAATTACGTGTCATGAGTGGAATTGTCTCCTCTCCCCAAATTCATGTGCTGAATTCCTGACCCCCAGCACCTCAGAAGGGGACTGCATTTGGAGGTGGGGCCTTTAGAGAGGTGACTAAGGTAAAATGAAGTTGCACGGGTGGGCCCTGCCCCAGTTTGACCGCCGTCCTCACAAGAAGAGAAAATTGGGGCGCAGACACGCGCCGAGCACAGAGGGGAAGACCACGTAAGGAGGCGGGAGGAGATGGCCACCTGCAAGCCAAGGAGAGAGGCCTTGGAGACTCCAACCCTGCTGACCTAGAGCCTTGATCTTGGACTTCCAGCCTCCAGAACTGTGAGAAGAAAAATTTCTGTAGTTTAAGCCCCACCCCGTCTGTGGCATTTGTTTCAGCAGCCTGAGCGGAGTAATACAGTATCTGACCGTAGTAGATTGAAAAATAGTCCCTCAGCCGGGAAAGTTTAGGAAGCCCTGCCCTGGAGAGTTTCACCTGGCGTTTCTTCCACACGTACTTGCAATTACGGTTACTGCATGTCCTGGCTTCCTTGGGACAGTCTTGAGTGATGCTTGTCCCAGTGTTATTATTAATACTCCCGTAAGTGTCCCAAAAGTCGGACGGTAAGTTGTATAATTACCCCAATAAGGACTCAGCCGACCCAAGGGCCCCCAGACCCTGGAAGCCCCGGGACTTTCAATCTCTGGCCTCCTTGTGTGGTCACATGGCCACCTACTAGCGATGTTAGGATCGCCCAGCCCTGGCCAGTGTGTGTCCGCCACCCCCACCCTCCCTGCTGGTGACCAGGAGCCGTCTGCAGGGGCCCTGGGCGCCATCTCCAACTTGGTGGCGGTTGCCCTCTGGCTGTGTCTTAGAAGTAGGGACAAAGCCATGCGTGTCAGAGCCGGGTCAGCACTTTCTCAGAAGCACACGTTTGGGAACTCTTACCCTCTGGTCACACACTCACTTGGCCTTCCTTCATGAGACACAGTGGTTCTGCTTTTACTCTTGTGTGCCAGAGGGCTCCGGAGAGGACCACCCACTCGGGCGGGGGACCCACATCCCCGTGGCTGGGAGCCTGTGTCCCGCCGTGACCCTCCCCTCCCTGGAGGTGGCTGTCAGGAACATTCCACAGAGGAGGGCCAAGAGGCCTGTCCAGATTCAAAGCCAAGAGCTCAGGACTGACCGGAGTTGTCAGCCCTGGGCAGAGGAAGAGGATGCAGGGAGCAGTGGACGTCAGCCCTGCAGCCTGTGCCCTTCTGGGGACCGGACAAGCCCGGCAACCTCTTAGTTATGCTGGGGAGGAGACTGTGTGCGTCTGTGGGTATATGTCTCTCCATGTGTATGTCTGTGTGTATCTGTGTGTGTGTCTGTGTGTATAAGTCTGTGTGTGCTGTGAGTGTGTGTTCCTCAGAGCCCGTCCTCATTTCATGGCAGTCGACCACACAAACTGCTCAACTCCCAACCCCAGGGGATGCCTCCTGAGCCCCCTCCCCTGCCCACTTCTCCCAGTGCTGAGTTAGAAGGAAGGAGCCTGAACCAACAAAAAAGCCAAAGAAAGATTTTCCAGCCCATCCTTGACTGCAACACAAACACAAGCCCCCTTTGTCTTCTCTTTCCCCCGCCGCCTCCAGAGGTGGTGTTTGGAGAGGATTTAGAAGACTGGCAGTTCTGCTCTACCCCCAGCCCCGGAGGATTGCAACAGACAAAGGCGATTCTCTTGGTGCCTCAGGGGTGGGGGTAGGGGGTTGACGTGGGTCCTGGTGTCAGAGACATGTGTCGGGGTGCAGGTGTGGGTCCTGTGCCGGGGAGGTGGGGGGCGGCTGGTGTGGGCCCTGTGCCTGGGAGATGGGGGGCGCCTGGTGTGGGC
>NC_060273.1:2507958-2615526 GCF_021613505.1 Equus quagga
CGGGGGGTGGGGTAGCTGTGGAGGGAGTACGGCGCATCTCCTCTCAGCATCTAGCTGCCCGACCTATCCCAAATAGAAAGCTGAATGTCTTTTAAGGGCACCCCCCAGATGGCTGGCCAGTCCATGCACCCTGGTGGGCCGCTGGCAGGCCCTAGGACTGGTAACACTGCCCAGGGACAGGTTAGGGGCCGGAAGTTGCCCAGTTCAGTGTTGTGTAACAAGAAACAATTCTTGGCCAACACACAAACATCCTTCAGAGCTGAGCCAGCACTTGGAGAAGGAAGTGGTTCTAATTCACTGAGATGCTCTGGAAGGCTGACAAGCTGACTTCTGCCCAAAGGCCAGAATGTTTGGTCAAGGATGAGGAGCAGGAACCAAGCGCAGGGTAAACAGTCCCTTCCTCAGCCTGGACCCCAGGCCTGGGCCTTATCTCTGACCTTTTGCAGTGAGTCATTGCAAAGGACTCCACAAGGCCTGAGCAGGCTGAGTGCCCAGAGCAGTGGAGAGAAACCTGCAGCAGCCTCTGTGCTGTGCGAGTTTTGAAGTGGCTGGGCACTAGGGGTGCAGGGACACCCCGGAAAGGACATCTCTTCCCCCCATGATGGTGGGCACTGAGCCAACTCCTGAGCTGGGGGTGCCGCAGGGATTGTGGGGTTTGGGTTTAAACTCCACAACTCACTGGGAGAATTACTTCAACTCTCTCCGCCTGGGTTTCCTCATCTGTAAAAATGGGAGCTTAATACCCACTCCACAGGAGTTTGTGAGGATTAAATGAGGTAACAACTGTGAAACCGCCTGGCATCAGGCCTGGCTCCAGAGAGGTGCACGATGAATTCTAGAGTTCCTTCCAGCCATCCATTCTTCTATCCGTCCTTCTGTCCATCCTTTCATCTGTCCTTCCGTCCTTCCATCCACCCCCTCATTCCAGAAAGATCAGAGTCACGGGAGACTTACTGGCAGACACACAGAGAACACTTCAGCAGAAATCAGTTTCCACAAGCGGCGCCTGGGAACCAGGCCCTTTCACCACGGAAGTTCTCATATTGTCTAAACCTGTCTGCTCTTCCCCCTTCCCCAGCCCTCTCAATCCTTAGCTGCAAACGGCATCCTCTGGAAACACCAAGGTCTAGTTTCTCTAGTCTCTTCTTTCGAGTTTCAAGTCGCCCTGAGCAAATTTTTTTTCTGAACACCTCTTCTTGTCCTCAAAGACATTCTTTCTTCCCTAAAACCAACTTCAATGGCTGGATATCCTGTTTATCAAACGTAAACCCCTTTATATGTCTAAATGCAGTTAAAATACTGGAAGTAGATACGTCGAAATGCTGACAGTGAGCGTGTCTGGGTCATGGGGCTTCTTCTCAATTTAGATGTATTTCTTCAGTAGGCACATATGACTTTCATAATGGGGAAAAGAATATTTGAAAATTACACTTCATGAAAGAGTGGATTGCAATTTCCATTCCCTCTCTCCCTGCTGCCAAATTGTGTTTTCCTGTTTTGCCAACTTTGGAACATTTGAAGTGTTTTTAGTCTGTTCGTCGAAGGACCTTTACGTCAAGGTAGCAGGGACATTTCTGACTTCAAATGAGAAAATGAAGACCTCAGAGAAAAATCCGTCTTCTGCTTAACAGGAGATGACCCTGCCCCTAACCACAGCAGCTTGCATTTCCCTGTGGGCTCCGTGAGGCCCCTGGGTGAACCCAGGCGAGAGGAGTGGAGCCTGGAAGTGGGAAGGAGCCTTCTTTTGCTGTGTTGTCCATGACTCATTAGATCCTCTCTTCACCCGAGGCACCGAGACAACAGCCAGAAGGAAGGAGTTCAAGATAAAAGATCAAACAGCTGGGCAAAGGTTTGGCGTGAGACATCACAAAAGAAGATATATGACTGGGCAATGGACACACAAAAAAGTGCTCCTCATTAGTTACAGGATGTCCCAAACATCAAAGATTGACAAGGCCAAGTGTTGGCAAGGATGTGGAGCAACTGGAATGCTCGTACATCACTGGTGGGAATGCAAAATGGCACAACCACTTGGAAAGCTGTTTGGCAGTTTCTTACAAACTTAAACACACACCTACCATGTGAGTCATCAATTCCACCCCTGGATATTTACCCAAGAGGAATGAAAACAGAGGTCTATGCAGAGATTCACGCACAAACATTCATAGAAGCTTTATTCATCATGGTCCCAAACGAACAACCCAAATGTTTGTCAACTGGTAAATGGGCAGATAAAATGAAGTATAAATGAAAGGAAATGCTATGCAGCAATAAAAAGGAACAAACTACTGAAAAACAGATAATATAGATGAATCTCAGAATCATAAGGTCCAATGAAAGAAGCCAGACACAAAGGAGCACAGATCATGTGACTTCATTCATACGAAATTTTAGAAAAGGCAAAACTAATGCTTAGTGATCAAAGCAGATCAGTGATTACCTGCAACCAAGCTGGGAGGGGACGGAGTGCCAGTGGACATGGGGGACTTTTCTGGGGTGACAGAAACCTTCTACATTTTGAGTGTGATGGTAGTTATCTAGGTGCATACATTTGTCAAAACTCATCAAACGGTACTGTTAACATAGCTGCATTTTATTGTATGGACATTACCCTCAGTACAGCTGACTGAGAAAACACAACAGGAAAACTCAGAGAGAACACAGTTGAACATCGAAACTCCATAGAGAGCTGTGGGACCTAACTTCAGAAGAACCAGATGAAACCAGAGGACATGTGGGCAGATAAGACAGCATGAAGTAGAAAACACTTGCATGCAAAACACACTTACAGTCATAAAATAAATGAGATAAAATATCGGGAGTGACTGCTTTATGGGAACGGGGAACGGGGTTTCCTGTGGGTAATGAAAGCTTCTGGAGCTGGGTGGTGGTGACATTGCACAACATTGTGAATGGACTCAGTGGCACTGAATTGTACACTTTAAAACAGTAAAAATGGTAAATTTTATATTATGTGTATTTTACCATTATAAAAATATTTGTCAACCTTGTGCAACATATGAATTGATGTGGAAAATATCTGAGAACCCCTCCTTAGCTGGAAAACTCAGAGAGATGGGGACCAGGATGAGAGAGAGAGAGGAGCTCAGAGAAATACTCCAGGGCCAAAGGCATGGCAGGAGGTGGGAGGTGGGGGCGCACAGACCCTCGGCCTTAAGGCTTAGAGCTCTGGGGAGATGGACCCCGCTCAGGTACCCCCGCCAGACTCACATGGGGTGAGAGGGAGAGGTACTCCCCTCAGGAAGGGCAGACCAAAGCAACTTCCATGGTTCTCACCTTGGCCAACTGAAGTTTGGGGCCAGATAATTCTTTGTTGGGTGTGGGGGGGACTATCAGTGCATTGTGGGATGTTAGGCAGCGTCCCCCTCTACCTACCTGATGCCAGTAGCACAGGCCAGTTGTGACAACACAGAATGTCACTAGACACAGCCAAATGTGCCCTGGGGTACCATCAACCCCAGTGGAGAACAAGTGCTCTAAGCCAAGGGGGTTCATCCCACCCATGGGAGAATCTGTGACTCCCTCAATAAAACTCAGGTCCCCCAGTGGAGAGTCTCCCCAGGGTCACTGTCCAGCCCTGCCTCTACCCTGCCTGGCCTGGAGGAGCTGGCCTGTCCTTAAGGACAGCAATAGGCTTTCTCACCAAAGCCACCTCTGTCAGTGGAGAAATCCCTCCGATGAGCAGGTTCCCTTGAGCGGATCTCTTTAGCTCCTGGTGGTTCAAGGCCTGGAAATGCTGGGCGAGCCCCTCACTGAGCATGCTGACCTCTGGCCGGTGGTGACAGTGTGGCTGCGGGTTCCAGCTCCGTCATTTGTGAATGCAGCACCAGCCTCCATCTGGGCCTTGTGCGGGTCCACCTGCAGGGATCGCTGCTCCCCTACATGTGAGACCCGAGCCATTACTTTCCCTCCTTGGGTCCCAGTTTTCTCATCTGTAAAATGGGGCGAACATTGCCTGCTCTTAGTTTGCTGGAGGCTCAAAGGAGATGGCTGCCCCTGATGTTGCCTGGTGACTGGCACACGGTGGTTATAAAGGAAACCAGGGCCTCCCAGCCCCCAGGGAAGCCCTGGACTCCCAGAGACCTGCTCCTCCAGCCCTCCCCCCCTCCCAGGAAGCCTCCTTGGGGAGGCAGACGGAAGGAACCCAAAAGGGCAGCAAAGCCCACACAGGAGCTTTCCCAGGCTCAGGAGTGGCCCAGGGCACCCGCAGCCCTGTGTCTGCCTCTGCCCGGTGCCCTTTCCCAGCTGTGTGCTGAGGGCTCAGCAGGCTGGCAGCTCCTCTGGAGGTCCCCCTCCCTCCCCCACCCCACATCACAGCACCTGTGAGGAGTCTCTCCCAGGCTTTGGGGGAGGCTGCCCCTCACCCCACCACCTCCCAGGGCTCGCTGCCCCTTCCCCTCAGCTAGGAGTGCCAGGGGGCTGTGGGCTCAGGTTAGCTCCCTGCAGGTCCCAAGGGGACGAGTGGGGGTGGCCTGTCCTCCTGGGTGGTGTCCCTTGGCCGGTGCAGTGGATGACCTGAGCTGTGCACATGGCCATTAGCTGGGGGACGTTTGAGAGAACTAGGGACAAGGAAGGGGCGGAAGGGAGAGACCAAGGAGCCCCAGGGTGCCCAGAGCCTGGCAGGGGGTGTCCCTTCTCTGGCATCTCCGTGGTGTGGGGACAGTGGGCTGTGGTGATGAAGGCAGGTCCGGGACTCGTCCCTGGGATGGAGTCTGGCCTTGGCCACATCTCCCCGAGTGGCCTCGGGCAAGTGCTGAACCTCTCTGAGTCTGGGCTTCTTCAGCTGTTAGTGGGAATCAAGCAGTGGCGTGAGGACGAGGTTAAGAGGACTGGTCAG
Source organism: Equus quagga (assembly GCF_021613505.1). Taxonomy (NCBI): domain Eukaryota; kingdom Metazoa; phylum Chordata; class Mammalia; order Perissodactyla; family Equidae; genus Equus; species Equus quagga. Next base: position 2,512,817 of record NC_060273.1, read on the forward strand.
GGGCCCGGCCCGAGTGAGCGCTCCACCAGTGGGTGTTGTTGTGAGTTCTCGACGCGCCAGGGGGAGCGGACTTTTTCAGGAGGGAATCCAAAGGAGCTTAGGCACCCCCCACCTCAAATGAGGAAAGGGTGGGGGCTTGTCCCGCATGTTCTCTGCATCTGGCCTTCTGCTCGGGGCAGTTGCTGCTGTGTCTCCAACCCTTGGGGGTCCTCTCAGGCAGGGCCTGGCTGATTTCCTCCACCCCACGTGCCCAGGGCCCTGTGCCTCTTGGGTGCTCAGAGCAAACATCGGTCCCTGGCTTTGGACTTCCCTTTGTCTTGGTTTGTGACCGTCCCTTCCCATCCCCTCGTTGGTTCTTCCCATGTCCCAAGGGCTTGGTCTGGGCTGTGTGGCTCCCTTGTCTGCGGGCTGTGGACAGGAACACAAACACTGAGCACCCAGCACCCCTGCCAGATCACCCTGGACCAAGGGCTCCTGGGTTCTTGCTGGAGCCCTTGATAAGGGTGGAGACTTCAAGGTCCCACTTGTGGTGGGGGTGCCTGGGCAGCACCTGGGCATAAAGGGGCAGCTGAGTGGCTCAGACCAGGCGGAGCAGGTAAGGGAGGGGCTGGGGGCCGGGAGGGAAGGGGAGCTGTGAGCTGACCATCTGGAGACAGAATCAGGGAGCAGGGACCAGTGGGGGCCCCAGGACAGGGTCTCTTCCAGAACCAACTGTGTACTTTGGGGGCCCAGTGTAAAATGAAAATGCAGGGCCCCCTGATCCAAACTGATTAAGAATTTCAGGATGGTGACATCAGAGCATCCAGGCAGGCGGGGCCCCTTCTGAGCAACTGAGCATTTGGCACATCCGAGAAATAGCCCTGGATGCTGTTTCTCATTTGGTCCTTGAAGCCTGTAGGAAAAGAAGGTTCCCTCAGTTCCCCTCACCCAGCCTCAGGGGCCGCATGACCCCTCACCCCTGACCTCTCCGCCCAGAGACTCCTCTCAAGTTTTCTCCATGTCCCGCCCCTCCTGACCCATAAGCCCAAGTCCCTGGGTGCCGCCCCAGAGCCATGCTGTTGTTGCTAGCCCTCCTGCTCCTCTCAGGTCCTGCCTGCAGAGCCCAGGGTAAGCCCCAGCCCATCCTGGCCCCTCTCAGCCCCCTTGGCGCCTCCTGGCCCCTCCTGTCCCAGCCCAGCACGCAGCCCTGGCCTCCACACCTGCCCGCTGCAGCGCTGGAGCAGACGTTGGAAGCGGCGGGCTCGGGCCCAGGAGCTGTGCTGCTGCCTCCCCTCCTGCTCCCTCTCTCCTGGTACACACCGTCCTCCAGAGACGCAGGGCCCAGGCGGCTCCTATCCCTACATCAGGGGAAGAGCGGGGGAGACCCAGGCCATCGGGTCTTCGTGGGGATAATGGGCCTCATCAAGGGGTGAGTAAGACCCGGGGCCCTGGGATGAGTCCGCACATGGTCCCCAAATGTGCTGATACTGCGCTGCTTCTCTGAGGATGGTTTCAAACCCTGGAGCCCCTAGAGCAGACCCTGCCTCCCACCTTTGCTTCCTCCCGACCTCACCCCTGTGCCCTCACACATAGCCCCCTGGCCTGGCCTGATGTCCCACCCAGGGCCAGGATACTGGAGAGAGAGGGAACGACACAGGCTGGGGGTGGGGGGCGCGACAGGCGAGTCCTGACTGAGGCTGCTGAAAAGGGCTTGAAGTTCCCCAAGGAGCATCCCCATGGTGTCAGGATGGCGACGTCTGGAGGATCCCCTGTCTGGGGTTTGTCTGGCTGCCTTAGGGCCCCTGGGTAGTAAGCAGCAGAAACCCGCTCAGGCTAGGAAGACCACCAGCGTCTCCCCCGGTTCGTCACCTGCAGCTCTGTCTCCCCCACTGCTCCTTTGCTCTGTCCTCCAGGGCCGTCTCCCCGACAGGCCCCATCCTCACCTCGCCCACCAGCTTCTGCCTCCAGGGGCCTGTTCTTCTCCCACAATGCCCAAGGTGTCTTGGGGTAGGGTTGCCAAATTCAGTGAATAAAAATACAGTACACGCAGTTACATTTGAATTTCAGATACACACGCATTCGTCTTAGTGTAAGTATGCATCGTGCAGTATTTTGGATACACTTATACTAAAAAAAAATCAGTATTTGGCACATAGTTATACTTTAAAAATGCAATGTTTGATATATACCTACACTAAAAAATCATTTGCTGTTTCTCTGAAATTCAAATTTAACTGGGGTCCTGTATTTTATCTGGCCACCTACTTGGGGTGTGTCTTGCATGTAAGAGCAGGAAGCAGGCCATCAGGCTGGCTCTGCATCTATTTTCCGCTGTTTCTGGTTCATAGGTGTCCCCTTCACTAAGGGGACACGGCTGCCTCAGACTCTCTACTCACTTGTGACAACACCAGGCCCACTCAGAGCCTGACTTGCTCATCTCTGGCTCTGGGAATGAGGGCCCAGTTTGGGTCAAGGTCCACCTCTGGTCCACTGGGCTTAGGTGAGGGGGCAGGGTCTCAATGTGGCTGCTTCCCCCTCACTCCAGGTGGAGTGGGGGCGGGGCCCAGAGGGACAGTGTGAGCTGGGCAGATGCTGGGGAAGATGCAGCCCCAGGAGGAGGGCCGCAGTGGGGAAGCTGGCCCATCCTCCTTAAGAATCTTTTCCCACGGGTGCAGCAGGAAGTCACTGGCCACAGCACCTCGGCTTTGGCCTCTGTCCCAGCCAGTTGAGAGCTGCCCACCCTGGCCACTAGGATGTGTGTGAGAGAGAGAGTCAGAGGCATCAGGGGACCCAGATTCTGACTACACCTGGGTCTAGAGTCTCTGGGGACTAAGGGGGAAGGAGGTGTCCCAAAGAGTCTTCCACTCTTTTTGGAGGGAGCGGACCTGACTGCTGGTCTAAGGACAGGTGACAAAGCCCCTGTCTGGGAGACAGAAGGGCACCTTACGAGTCGGAAGAAGCCCCAGCGGGGCAGCCCCAGGGCTGGACAGTTGTTAAAAAGGGAAGGAACTGGCCACTCCCGGGGGTTGGACATTGGCTAGACAGCAGGAGGACTTGGTAGAGTTGGGAGGTGGGATGGAGCGGAGGTGTCGTGGAAGCGGGGGGCCCGGCCGTTGACTCCACCTCCCTCCCAGCCTCCAGCTGAGGTTTGGGGCGCAGAGGAGACCCTGGTATGAAGCCCCTGGCGGCCGGCGGCCGCGCGCAGGAGTTCCTGCTGTGGACGGGGGAGCGCATCCCCGCGGTGGCCGGCAGCGCGCGCGTCTGCATCCGGCCCCTGCGCTGGACCCCCAGCAGGGGGCGCGAGGCGAGGTTCCGGCGCCCCGCGGGCAGGCGGTTCAGCGCGCAGCCTCCGGCCGCTGGGCGGCAGCTCGTGTCCGCCAATGGCCAGCGCGGGCTCTTGTGCCTCTCGGGCATCGGCTTCAAGTAGGGACTTGCCCCGGAGCAGCCGTCCACCCAGGGGTCCGCCGCCGTGACCGCACAGCCGACCACCCGCGCGGGGAAGGAAGTCTCAGTGGGGTCGTCTGCGGTGCCCGGGGCGGGCCCTGCGCGGGTCTGAGCGGGTCCTGGGTCCCGCCGGGGTGCGGCCTCCTGCAGCCAGGTGGGCCTATTCAGCCGCAGGGCCGAAGCCTAGGTGGTCGTGCGCTGGTACCGGCCGGCAAGGCCACAGTGACCCTGAATGCCCTACCGTGTTGAATAAGGGTTCTGCACACACGTGAGCCCGCGTGGTCCTTGTCACCGAGGGGAGCGGGCCCTCGCGCCCCCTGCTCCCCCTGCCCCACTCCGCTCTCCCCACGCGCCGGTTCTGGCCCCGCTGTGTACTAGACAAAGACTGCATCATGAGGACCCGAGGTCCTGAGAACAGGTGCAGCGTCCCCACCACCGCCTGTCTACGGGGTCCCCGGCAGGGCTCCACAGGGAGGATGCGCTCAGTTTTTGGGAGCGATGAAGGAAATGCCGAGAAATGTGTCACTTACAAGTAAGGATCCGCTGGGTCACGGACCGTGCTTCGCGGTTAGTCTGCACAATAGCCCTTGAGCTGGGGCCGTGCTCCCCACACCCCCCTTCCTGAGCCCTGCTTGTCCTCTTCCCACTCTCCTCTCGTTCCTGCTCTCATCCTATCCGGTCTGGTCACAAGGCAGTGACTGCTGTGGGGATCAGAGCTGTCACTCTTCAAGTCAACATTGTCCCCTTTCTGATCCTCCTTGTTGTCACCCCAGGAGGCATGGAGAGGCAGGTCCCCCCTGGCAGCTGCCAGCCCCAAGAGAGGTGGGCGCCTGAGAAAGGGGTCAAGAATCTCTAGTACTGAAAATAGATTCTCTTTTGGGAAGCCAGAGGCAGGAAAGGAATTATGCACCAGACCTGGCCTTGGGCTTCCCAGCGCAGCTGCCAAGCTGCCCACCCGTGGCTTCAGCCCCACACAGGGAGAAAGGAGCCCCCTGCAAAGCAGCCTCAGATGGCTGGTCAAGTGTTTCCACCTGCGTGCGCTCTACAAACACCTGTGCTCTTGTTATCAGCTCATGAACAGGCAGGTCTGAAAACACCCACAATTGTGAAGGAGTGATGAGTGTAGATTTCAGGATGTCTGGGACAACTGAACAGTAATTGATACGACAAGGTCGCAGGATCTGTTGCTGGAATGTTGGAGGTCACAGGTGTACTGCAGGAAATAGGAAATTTCTTATAGCGGACAATGAAAATGAAGAGGTAACTTTTACCCATCCAAGTTCATGGATTCCTGAAATTTTCCCACAGGCGCCAGGTGAAGAACCACGAATGGCTCTCAACCAGCCTTTCAAATTAAAATAAAAGTAGAAAGGAGAAAAATGTCACCCTGTACCTCAGGCAGAAAGATGAGGATCTATGGGGAAATCATTGCCTCTGTCTGGGGTCCTGAGCCCAGACATTGCCCCTGGAACATGTCACGTTGAACCCCAACTCTGCCACTTTCTTCTATGTGACCTAGGCCAAGCCACTGTGCTCCCTGTGCCTCAGTTTCCCCTTTTTGAAAATGGGGATACTGGCAGTCCTGTCCTCATGGGGCTGCTGTGAGCAGGGGTTCAGGGGACAGGCTGCACTTGGCAGGATCCCTGAGTGTTTTGCTGTCGCAGTTCTCTGGACGGGTGCGTGCTCGTGTCGCAGTGTACAGTGTGTTTCTTCCAGGAGGTTGTGATCCAAAATGTTTGGAGCCTGGTCCCTGGAGAATTCCGGGACTCAGACCTTGGCCAGTGCTCCTGGGGGATTCCAGGTGTGGGATGGAGTACACAGAACATGCAAGGTCTGGGGCTACATTTGTTTCCCGATGCTTCTATAACAAATTGCCGCAGTTGGAGCAGCGCAGCCCATGGCTATCCCTGGCTCTGGCCTTGGCCCATGTTGACCCCTCCCCTGGGATGCCCTCCTCCCCTTGTCTCCACCTGGCCACTTCTCACGAAGCCTTTAGGACTTAGTCAGACGTGGCCTCCTCCAGGAAGGCTTCCCTGAAACACACCCCACCTCCCCACCTCTGGGCAGGTGCCTCTGCACAAGGCCCTGCCTGTGTCCCCATCAGTGCAGATGCCACAACCAACAGTCTCCATGTGCTTATGCTTCTGTCCCCTGGGGTGCCCTTCAGCTGGACACCCAGCATCTTCTTCTTTACACCTTAAGTGCCCAGGAGAGTCTGGTGTGGGTGAGGCCTTGGCAACTATGTGCTGAGGGGGTGAGGGAGTGACTGACTGACTGAATGAATGAATGAGTGGCTTCCCTGAGGCCCCTTGCATATCTGGGAAACCTGGACCTGAGCCTGGGCCAGCAGAGGCCAGCTGGATGGGCTTGAGGTGGGGAATGGGGACAGGGCATCCTTGGAGCCCAGAATCCTCAAAGTTTGTGGGATCGGCCCAGGGTCTGCTCGGGCAGGTCCCGCATCCTCAGCAGAATCATGGAGGCCTGTGGTATCAGACCCACCTCCTGCCTCATCCTGGGCTTGGGTCACTGAGCTCAGCCCCAGTGCCTCACCCTCTACACGCTCAGAAGCTTTGGGTTGTACCCCAGACCCAAGGACCACGCCTGGACACACTGTTCTTGCAGAAGATTCATTTATTGGTGGATTATTATTCAGGGTTGAGAAAGGATACCTCAGTGCCACCAGCCCACCACCAGCCAGAGGGCCTCAGCCGGGCCCCATCCCTGGGGACCCAGGAGCACTCATTTCTCAGCCTGTGGGTTTGCACTTGTTTGTGCAATGGTCAACCAAAGGACCGAATACTATCCCACCGAAAGCCGATGCTCGTGATGCCGAGGAGCTTATGGTGGCCAAAGATTCCCGTGAGCACCTTCCACGGTTGGTCTGGGGAGGCAGAGAAGCTGTTGCCCTCTTCTCGCCCAAATGCAGCCGAGCGCCCTTGGTCGGTGTATACGACCAGGTACTGGAGGTAACCCCTGTACGAGCCGTGGACGGCTATAATGTGTTCGCCCGGCTGCAGCAGGAATTCCTGGATCTTCCCACCTTGGGCGCCGAGGCTTTTACTCCAGGAGGATCCATATCTCAGCTGGATGCTGGGAGAAAAGGGGAGCTTTGAGTGCCTGGGACCCAGGAGACTCACCACTCTCCACGTCCTCTTTCCCCGAGCCACCCCTCCCTGGCTACCGGAGAGCAGGGCCGTCACTGCAGCATGAGTCTCTAAGCACATGAATCTGGGTGCTGACACAGACATGCTGGTCTCAAACCCCTGCTCTGCCACCTTCAGGCTCTGTGATCTTGGGTTCGTTACCCAGCCTCTCTGGGCCTCAGTTTCCTCGTCTGTCAAATGGGAGTGACTGTAGGAACACTCAGGATCATTTGAAAGGAGCGTTCAGCCCCGTGTCCAACACTCTGACCCTCAGAAGATGCCTGCCTCTGTCATCCTTTAGAGAAGGGAGCTGTCCCTGGACCCAGTTTAGACTTTCTGAGCCTGAGTCAGGCTGCCCAGGTCACAGGCCTGAGAAGCAGATGACTTCCCACACTCACCTTGGGAGTCCCACTAGCTCTGCCCATCTGGCCTTGTCTGTGTCCTTGTCCCACTTTGGGGCCTCTCCCATGGCCTCCCCTCCTCCCCTCACTCTACCTACAATCTGTCCTCTTTGGTGCTGGCTGCTCTGCCCCACTCCCTCTCCCAGGTCCCCGGGACCCCGTCAGTGCAGAGCCAAGATCTGCCCTAGGTCCTGAGCAAGGACACCACCCAAACATTAGGGTAGTGGCCCTTGGCTTTGTGCCTCTACACACTTCTGGCGACTTGTGTTCAGTCAGTGGTCCACTCTGACCCTCACTTCCTTTCCTCTCTGACCTAACCTGGACTGATAGGACTGCTGTGTGGGAGAGGAGGCAGCTGAGGAAAAGGGACAAAGGGAAAGGTGATGGCTGGTGGCTCCATGACTCCAAGGACCTAACTGGCCTCAAAGAGTCATCAGGACCCAGCGAGGATGTTGGGAGAAGAGGCGCTTAGCCCCCTCCCCACATTCCTGAGACTTGGCATGAGTGGGACACAGCCTTAGAGCTCATGGCGTGGCTCCTACTCACCTCTTAATCAGGCCAAAGATAGGCCCTACAGACACCCGAATCCCAGTGACGTCGTTGTAATAGTCTGGAGAGGTACTGAAATACCGGCCTCCTCCGAGCCCATAAATCTCTAGATGATGAAAGAAGCAGGTGGGGAGAGAAAATAAACCACATGGTCACATGCAGGCTATCTCTGCCTCACTCTGGACGCAGCCCCTCCACCAGATGGGACAGTCCTGAGATAAGAGTTAGTATGTGGCCAGGGCAGGGCCCAGACCCTGGGTCTCCGGCATGCAGAGAGGGGAGGGTGGCCACCAGATGGATGGGCTGGAGGGGGCTGACCCAGCCGGACTTACGCTCTGCCCAGCAGGTGGTGCTCCACAGGAGGGCGAGGGTCAGCCACAGCAGCATGGCTTCTGGCTGGAGGGTCCCAAGGCTCCTGCAGAGAGGAGGACAGCCCACCCGACTCTCAGAGAGGGACCCCGCCTGACCTCACCAGCCCCATGTGATAGAGGGGAGCCCCATCTTACCTGGACAGGTGAGTCTTATTGCCCAGTCCTGGCACTGGGAAGCCTGGTTGTGCCTAGGCGTCCTCTGCCCAGCCCTTTATACCCTCCCTGGCCCTGTGGGCGCCCATACAGAAGGAAGGAGTAAGGGGCACCAGGGGACAGGAAGGAGGTGGGAAATGACGTCTCTTCCTGGGGGAATCCCCAGAGCCATCCTGGGGGAGGCTCCCGGACCTGCTGTGTTTGTTGTCTTGGCCCCATCGCCTGAACAAACAAGACGAGACAGTGACAAGTATTTTGCTGTCACCTCTGGGTCTCTCTCCTCAGCACCTGGACTAGATCTTGACCCCAGAGATGGGGAAGGTTTGCTGAGAGACCTTCCCAGGTTGGCCAGACAGGTCAACCCCATGGGGGAGCTGTAGGTCACACGCTCATGGAAGCTCAGTGGGACTCAGGGCTCCTACCTCCTGAAGAACTAGTTTCAGGACCTCACTGAGGTCTGGGCACAACCTAGTGTCCCACAGGCTTTGAGGAGCCCAGGCCAGCTCCCCATTGACCTTCAGAGAGCCAGAGTGGGTGATCCAGTCCAACATGCCTGGCACCAGGTGGAAAAGACACCCTAGGGGCTGGCCTTCCGTGGTCTGTCACTTGGAGATGTCTGTGACCTTCCCTCAGTGCTGGGTCTGGGCATAGCTCTGGTCTGTGGGATGACTGGACAGCAATGGTGCTGAGACAGGAGGCACAGAGGAAGGGGAGAGGGCGATTCTCCAGGCCAGTGCTTCCTAGAGCGCCCGGGGCCAGGCCGAGGTCAGACTTTATCTGGGTGGTGACAGGCTGCTTCTCAGGAGCTCGATCCTGCGGGCCCTGCTGGAGGGGCATGGCCAGGCTTTCTGTGTCGGGCTGAAGCTAAGGCTGTCCGCAGGCTCCCTTGACCTTTGGGAAGAACCACAGAGTCACAACCGTCATAGTAGGGGGTGCATGTGAATGTCGGTGCTGGAGCCAGATCAGGGCCCAATCCCATCATCCCTACTGATTAGGCAAGTGATCTTGGGAGCCTGCATCACCTCTGTGCACTTTGATTGTTTCATTCAATATATGGGGTAACGGTAGAACCTAGTCCTGGGGTGTTATGGGAATTCAGTGCAATCCTTCTCCATCTAAGGGCCTGGACGCCTAAGACTTTGTGCCCTGTGGGCAGGTGTGCAAGGCTATCACTTGCAGCATGCTTTGAAATCGCAGAAGCTTAGAAGCAACAGATGTGTCCGTCTAGAGGGGACCCATTACATAAATGACGGTCATCACTGCAGTGGAATACTACACAGGTGTGAAGAAGGGATGCCACAACCTGTTGCTCTGATACGTTGCCCAAGGAAACAGGGCCAGTGTGGACTGGAGGGTTTAGAATGCCCCCATTTCGTTACAAGAGAAAAGGGGTGCACAGGATGGCCACATGTGTGCAGACTCACCCCAGAAGTGCTGGCTCACCAGGAACTGGGAACACTGGTCTCATTAGGATGGCAGTACTGGGAGGACTGGGGATGGCTGGAGGCCCTGTCTAGCTGGCACGTCCATTACCTGCACCAGGTACCTAGGCCAGAGCTCAGCAAAGTACTGCCCGCAGGCCAAATTGTGCCCCCTGTCTGTTTTTGCACAGCCCCAGAATTGAGAATACTTGTTACATTTTTCAATGGTTAGGAAAAATTCAAGGAAGAATAGCATTTTGTGACACAGGAGGATTCTATGAAATCCAGTGCCATTGCCCACAAATAAGTGTTCTGGGTGCAGCCACACGCATATCTTCTGGGGCTGCTCTCACGCTACAAGGGCAGAGCTGAGTAGTTGCAACAGACCCAGGCAAACGAAAATGTGTGCTCTAGCCCTTCAGCCACAAGTGGGCTGCCCTCTGTTGGGTGCCTGTTCCCTTCCCTGGCACAGACGCAGCCCTGTCCATGGTGCTGGCTTTGTGGGTGGGATGAGGGGGCTGCTCCATTGAACAACTGGTCTTTCAAGGAGAGCGGCAGAGAGAAGTCCTTGGTCCTGACAACTGTGCCCTTCCTCCTGGTCCTGCACTGGCCTCCCTGGAGAGGCTCCTTAGGGCCCAGGCCCCCGCTGACTCTTGTTGCAAAGGTGAGGGCCCCCTCCTGTCCTCCTGATGCTCCTCAGCCCTCCCAGCAGCCTTCAGGTCCCCAAATGCAGCAGAGGCTGGGCCAGGGAGACCCAGCAGCTGGCAGGCCTGCAAAGGGGCAGCAGCTCCCCTCTCGAGGACCCAGGACGCTCCTGTGGGGAAGAGGCCGAGAGGCCCAGACCTCACAAACACAGCTTTGGAGGAAGGGGATGGGTTGCACCAACGGGGCTGTGTTCCTGTCCCAGGTCAGCCTCAGGGCACGAGTGTGGCTACTGCTGCCAATTCAGGTGCCTTCTCTCCAGCTCCTGGCTGGCAGGGTTTGGTGCCCAGATGGAAGATCTCTCTGCGCCAGGACTCCAGGATGCACGTCCTGGGTGGGATTTGGAGAAGACAGTTGCCAACCTGGACAGGTGGGAGGAGGAGTCGTGCCCGATGACACACAGCAGGCACATTTTCGTGAAGTGCACAAGCTCGATGATAACGAATGCACATGCACAACACATGAGCTGGAAACACACGTGTGTACCACATGCTCTCACATGTGTGCACTCTCACACACACACCTGCCCAACCATGCCTACATACAGCAGCTTGCACAAGCCCCCTGTCCCCCTACAACACGTATACACTCATGCACACCTGCGTAGGAGGCCCCGATCCTGGATGAACCCCGCCCCCTCATCTACCCTGGCCCAGTGCTGGCCCTGAGCCTGCTCGGGAGACTCAACACAGGCCCTTTGTCCCTTGGGATCCGGGCTCCCCAGAAGGGATGTACAGAGAATTTACAAGGCCATAATCCCCTCTGTAGGTGTGCTCCAGACCTCACTCTGCCAGGAGGGGAACCATGTGGCTTTGTCTTCCCAGCAGAGGTGGGCCCTGGGCTGGTTTGTCTGGGTTGGGTCAGGGCTGGCACCCCTGGTCTCCCTGCTCTCTGGGTGTGGGGCTCAGGGAGACCTCTCTGTGCTCTGCAGGTTGAGGCACAGCACACAAGAAGGCCTCCATCTCCAGCCCACTCGCTGCAGGCCCTGCAGCCCTCTGGGAGAAGCCCCAGCCTGGCTTGGAGGCTGAAAACTGTGTCCCTGGCTGGAGTCTTGGGGCAGGTCTGGCCTGGCTGAGACTCCAGGGCTAAGTGGGGGAGCTGACTCCTCCGTGTGACGTTATCTGATCCCTCTGGCCCAGGAATCAGAGGGAAGATCCTGCTGGGTGGGGGAGGGGTATGATCAGAAGGGCAGGGGCATTTCTCTCCTGACCCAAGCGAAGCCGAGAGCAGGCCTGTGTGCCCGGCCTGGCCCTCGAGTGGCTGCAGCCAGGCCGGGAGGCCCACACTGAGGGACAATTTGGCTTTGCATTTCAGAAACTCTCCAGTCCTGTGCCCCATTTACTCTGTCGCTCATTCAGATTCTTCCTGGTGCTAAGCAATTTTTCAACATTCTTCCCCAGAGAAACTCAATACTTTTATTGGAAAACTGGGACAACCAACCACACATTTTGTCTAATCTCTTATGTCATCGAAATTCCCTTAGTGCAGATGTTGAAAATAAAATGAACTATACGCAGGTGCCTGATTGATGGAGGCAGGCATCCCAGGCCCCTGTCCCCTGAGGCTCCCTGGCACATGTGTCTGTTACATGCGGCATTAGTCAGCTTTGGCTGTGACAACAAACCCCACAGACTCGGGGCTTATACATTGTGAGTTTTATTTCTCACAATTCTGGAAGCTAAGAATTCCAAGATCAAGGTGCCAATAGATATGATTTTGGTGAAGATTCTCTTCCTTCTCACAGAAGGCATCTTCTCAGTGTCCTCACATGGCAGAGAGCTTCCTTAGAAGGACACCAATCTCCTGATTAGGGCTCATTCTGTGATTTCCTTTAAAAGTAGTCACCCCCAAACGCCCCACCTCCAAATCCCATCACACTTGGGGTTAGGGCTTCAGTGTACGAATGTTGGGGCTATGCAGGCAGTCTGTCCGTTACACTAGTCAGCACCCTCCCGAGCCACCCCTGGGGCTGGTTCCTATCTGGCACCTCAGCCCCTCCCACCTCTCCTGATCTCCGCTCCTGGGGCCCAGGGAACTGCCTGTCATTGGGGCAGACCCCACACTGCTTCTGCTGGCAAGCTCACACTTCCTTGCTTGGGACCATCCCCTGCTGGATGAAGTAATGCGTGTCACGGCTAGCACTCTGCCTGCCCCCGTACACTCGTTATTACTGACCTGAGGGTCTGATCCATTACAGACATTCTGACTCTGCCCTTCAATGCACATCCCTTACTGCTCTGAGCCTTGGTTTCTTCCCCTGTAAATGGACCCCTAACAGACCCCACTGCATGAGGTTGGTGAGGGAGGATTGGGACTCTGTGCAGGTCATTAGCAAACTTTTTGGGAGGAGGGTTCCATATTGAGGACTGGCCCAGACGGACCTCCCCCTCCTTTTCAGCGGCAGGCTCTAAATGGTCTTGGTGCTGGGACCACATCAAACCAGTTTTCAATAAGATCTCCTTCCCAGGAATGGTCAAGACCTACCTGTGTGGACTGCAGAGAACAGGAGCTCTTTGGGGGTGATGCTGGGCTGGAGGCCAACTCCTGACTGTGGCCCCCACAGCAAACCAACACCACCTGCACTGCACCCGTGCTGAGGGCTCAGAGCTTTCCAGACCACGGCTCCACGCTAAAGGCACAGGGTCCAGATGGACCAAGATGGCAGAAGCTGAGTACAGACTCAGGCGAGTTATCTTTCAAATTCAAAGTCAACAGACATTTCTCCCAACATTTCACTATAAAAATTTTCAAACTTATTGCAAAGGTGAAGGATGTTTACAGCAAAGACTCATATACTCACTGCCTCTCCAAGTCTTGGCATTGCATTGTGTCTACGTCATTGGGTATCTATGCATCTAACCATCCATCCATCCAGCAACCTATCCCCTTCTTGATGCATTTCAACGTAAGGTGCAGGCATCAGCACACTGCCCCTCAGACACTGCAACTTGTGGACCACTGAGTAGATGGGTTCATAGTTTCTTTTCCAATTTGAAGAACAATTTGCACACAATGCAATCTCAAATCTGGAAGCGCATCCTCATGGGGTTTGACAGACACACATGCCTGTGTATTCCAGACTCCTTTTCCGATACAGAGCACGACCCTGCCCCAGAAATGTCTCTCCTGCTCCCCCTACCGGTAATCTGCACCTGATATCAAACCTGAAATGAGTTTGCTCATCTGTTGCACAGCTAGCCAATCTTTGACACTGGGTGTAGTGGAAGAAAGTAGGACTTTCTTATTGCCCAGCGCTGAGCAAGGAGAAAGGGCAGCTAACGCTGAAATCCAAAACTCTGCCAAAAGCTAAAAGGAAGGGTTTTTATTTGGGGTTTTAGGTAGGGGAGGGGGAGCATATGGCCTTGCTTGTTGGAGCTTTTCCATCAGCCTGTATTTGGCCTTGAGACTACTTGCAGAGAGGAGGGAGCCCGTGACCTTGCTGGTCACCAGCTTTCACACCGGCCTGTATCTCCTTGTGGGGAGGAGATAGTGAATCCAGGTGGTTGTCCTTGATGGTGTCTGTCTCCATGGAGAATAGTGGATTCTGGATCCAGGAAGCCAGGGAGTAAGCAGGGAATGAGTGTTTCGGTTTTAGCTCCACATATGCTGGGTTTAATGTAGGGAAACCGATATCAGGGCTGGTATCACACCCTCCAGCTCCAGGCAGCCACTGCTCATAGCAGACATTCTTAACCACAGGACAAAGTAGGGAGCATAGCCACTGTCAGACATTTTAGGAAGAATATGGATAATCGAATTAATCCGACCAAGAGACGAGTCAAAGAAAAGAGCTTATGTGGTTGATTTCATTTACTTAAATATGGAACAAATAAACGTCTGTGGGAATCCTGGTTACAGAGTAGAATAGAACAATTAGAAAAATTAACCACATCCAAACAATTATGTAACTCACCAAAATTGGGAGGGCATTTCCCAGGGCTGCTGTAAGAAATGACCACAAACTTGGCTTCAAACAACAGAAAGGTATTCTCCCCCAGCTCTGGAGCCCAGAAATCTGAAATGAAGCTGTAGGCAGGGCCATGTTCCCTAGAGGTCTCTAAAGGAGAACATTTCCTTGCCTCCTCCAGGTTCTGGTGGCCACCAGCATCCTTGGCGTTCCTTGGCTTGTGGACACATCCCCCCAGTCTCTGCCTCCGTCTGCACATGGCCTCCTCCCTGTATCTGTGTGTCTTCTCTTTTTCTGTCTCTTCTAAGGACACTTGTCACTGGATTTATAGCCCATTCTATCTGGGATAATCTCAAGATCTCTACCTTAATTACATCTGCAAAGACCCGTATTCCAAATAACGCCACCTTCAGAAGTTCTGGGTGGACATATGTTTTGGGGGCGACAATTCAACCCACTGCAGTCAGTCACCCAAGTGTCAGCCTGACGTTTGCCTGGGAGCCTCTCCTGGACCCCAGATCCACTGGATCTCACCTGTAAGTGCCCTGAGCCCCACCTCCTGCCCCATGGTGGCCCCTGCTCCGATCAACTCAAGCCCACATGCCTCCCTCCTTTGAGAGGCTCCAGCACATTGCTGGGGTCAGCACCCTCAGAGAATTGTTCTCTTTGTCAACGTCTCCTCGTTGTTCTCTAGAGTTTGCAGGAGCCTGGGAGAAGCAGACTCCTGTGTCAGGTCTCCATCCTGACCCACACCCTATCCGCCCTTCCAGCTTCCTGTCCTAGAACCTGAGTTTTAAACAGATTTCAAGAAAGACATTCAAATGAAACATAGTTATTCCAAGATTATGGAATTTAGGACATTTTTCTCTTTCCTTCTCTTTTCTATATTCCTTCAACTTTTTTTGTAAGATTGTACCAATTTTACAAAACAAACTGATTATTCTTTATAAAAATATTGTGTATTTTTTAACCTATAAGTTCTCAAAGGATGTAAGAGTGGAGTTGTCAGTGTCAGGAGCAGTGTGGGAAATGGGTCCCTCTGACTTTGCTGGAGGAGTCTGCTGGGGACCTTCTCATGGTTTAAAACCTTTCAAATATGGAGGTTTTGACTAATTTGTTGCTCTCACAGAAAATTTATCCTGAGAAATGATTAGGACGGTCAGCCAAGGTTTATAAATAAGCATTTACATGAAGGTATCATTTTTAATGACATTTGTCAACAACCCAAATGTCCAGTGCTAGAGATTGGCTCAAAGTGGGGTTCTGGTGATTTCTAAAAGTTTCTTCTTTAGGCTCCTTTTGTTGACTTTCCTTTTCTAATGAGAATGCATTACTCTTATAATCATCATAAAGCCATTTTCAGTTTGCAGAGAAGTCTGACTCTGCGAGTACGGCACCATTTCTCCTGTTGTCCTAGACAGCCACCCAGGGCAGCAGTGTGATGAGGCTGCGAACGAGCAGCCCAGACGGGGTGCTTGTAAGTTCTTCTTCAGCCTCGGTCCAGCTCTCATGTCGAAAGGAAAAACAAGTCTCCTCAGTAGGCATGCGATCTGGATGGTGGCTTTGCATCTTAAGTTACCTGCATTGTCACGTACCTGCTTTATCTGGTAAATAGCCAATGAGAAACCAGGGCCTCCGGCCACTTCCTCACCTTAGATGAACACCTGGACAGCTTGGGCAGTGAGGTCTCAGCTCACCACCGCCTCCTTGTGTCGGCTGGGGCACATGGCAGGGACAGGTGCTGAAAGGAAAGGAGATTTTACTGGAGAAGAATCCACCTGAGAAGATGGAGGATGTCAGCTCAGGGGATCCTACGAGAGGGAGGGCCCAAGAGAACCGCCAGGATGCAGGGTGGCCCTCGAAACCGTGGGGCAGCATGTCACAAGTCCCTTGTGCAATTCTCCAAAAACAAGGGGTCCAGGGTCCAGTGATTTCAGGGAATGTCACTCAGTAAGTTTCCTTGTACAGATTCCTGATGCATTTGAGCCTCTTAGAGTTATTGAAAAGTCCTGCATCAAAGCAACAGAGAACGATGTAAGATGGTGGTGTAGGCAGACTCTGAGCTCCCCTCCTCCCATGGACAAAATGAACTTACAACTACTCTAAGAATAATTACCCATAACAGAGAACTGAAATCCGGATATAAAGAACACATACAACAAGGGACAGCGCTAACAGATAGAAGGGGCAGAAATTCCTATCTGGAGAGTAGAAAGCCACCTTTTAGCCACAGTGCTTCATGGCTGGCCAGGAGCAACCCTAAGGTTTGAAGCCTTCCCTGGAGGAGTGGGTGATCTGACTGGGGGAGTGTTACCAAAATAAGTAGGTTTTGGATTCAGCACAACTGAGACAAGTGTCATAATATCTGGCTTTGTTTGCTATTAACTACAAAAGGGAATACCCCCCAGAAAAGCTATTGACATAAGGGAAAATAGAGCAGGCTGTTAAAGGGCCTATGCAGAAATTCACCTGTTTTGATAAGCCACCTAAAAGAGCCAGAAAGAAAGACGCATAGTCCATTGGGGAGAAGAGACTCATCTGATAGTCTCTGGGTGCATCTTGGTGAGAGGTGAGACCTCTCCAGGGACTGAGACACTTGCAGTAGCCTTTATTGTGACCCAGTACAGGTGTGCTGACACAGATGCTGGCAGATAACATTGGAGTTCTTCTTCTGGCCCATTATTGCAGAGGTCTGCCCCACCCACTAGAGCACCGACTTAATCCAGCTAACCCCTGGGGTTTGGCTCCACCCACCAGCAAGCCCTCTGGCAACTTCTGGGCCAGCTTACATGGGGTGCCTGGAAGCCTCTGCAGCTGGGCAAGTGGGTTGCCCTCTGCAGGGTAGGGAGTGCACGAGGAGTGGGCCTGTGGTCGTGGAGTGTGTGGGGCCTCGGCAGCAGGGCGGTTGGGTCTGCTTCAGTGGGTTTGTGCATGTGCATGGGGCAGGGCTGTGTTGGTGGGGTGAGTAGCCCTGTGGGCAGTGGGGCTTGTCAGCTGCAGCAGACTTGTGCTTCTCAAATAGCCACACAGAGGATTGGCCCCACCTTCCAAAGCCTGAAACATTTGGGTGCTCCCTTGCCTGGGGTTGGCCACACTCAGCTGAAGCCCTGAGAGAGCTGACAACAGCCTTGCTGGCTGGAGGCCTGCAGCAGTTGTATGCCCCTGAGCCTAGTATTTGGTCTCACTGGTGTCTACTCACTTTACAGAAAAACTGCACCAGATATGTGCTATTAGACCTTTCAGCCAACTGTACTGTAGCTCCCCAACCCTGATAAAGTGACTGAAAGGACCATAGCAGCCACACACAGCTGAGCATTACAGCCAGTTGGCAAGGGGGACAGCCTAGACTCCCCAGGCACCTGCAGCAAAAGCAACCATGCCATAACAGATGGACACAAGCAGCCCGCACGGGGTAGCTCCTGGGACATTTGAACTAGAGACAGGAGGGAAGCACATTGCCGGGCCTCATAAGGCATCTCTTATATAAGGTCATCTCTCCAAGATTGGGAGACGTAGCTGACCTATACAATACATAGATATAAGCACAGAGAAAGAGGCAAAATGAGGAGACAAAGGAACACATTGCAAATAAAATAACAGGACAAAACCCCAGAGAAAGAACTAAATGAAACAGAGAGTCATAAGGATGCTCACGGATCTTAGGATAAAAATGGATGAACTCAGTGAGAACTTCAAGAAAGAACTGGAAAATGTAAAAAAGAACCAATCAGAAATGAAGAATACCATACTGGAAATGAAAAATTCACTAGAGGGACTCCACAGTAGAGAAGATGATACAGAAGAATGGAGCAGCGAGCTGGATGAGAGACTAGAGGAAATCATCCAAGCTGAACAGATAAAATAAAAAATAATTAAAAAGAACAAGGACAATCTAAGGTACCTCTGGGACAACATCAAGTGCACTAACATCAGTGTTACATGTGTCCCAGGAGGACTAGAGACAGACAAAGGGGCAGAGAATCTATTTGAAGAAATAATGGCTGACAACTTTCCCAATCTAAGGAATGAAACAGACATCCAGGCAGAGGAAGCACAGAGAGCACCAAACAAGATGAACCCAAAGGGGCACTCACCAAGACACGCTAAAATTAAAATGTCAAAAATTAGAGATAAAGAGAGAATCTTAAAAGTTGCAAGAGAAAGGCAACAAGTGGCATGCAAAGGAAACCCCATAACGCTATCAGCTGACTTCTCAGCAGAAGCCTTACAGGCCAGAAGGGAGTAGCATGATATATTTAAAGTGTGGAAAGGAAAAAACCTATAGTCAAGAATACTCTACCTGGCAAGGTTATCATTCAGGATGAAAGGACAGAGAAAGAGTTTCTGAGACAGGCAAGAACTAAAAGAGTTTACCACCAAGAAACTACCCTTAGAAGAATTGCTAAAGGGATTTATTTAAGTGGAAAAGAGAAGACCACAAATAGGAATAAGAAAATTATTTTAAAAAAAGCAATAAAGTTAGTGGTAAAGGCAAATACACAACAAAGGTAGCAGATCAACCACCTATGAAGCTAATATGAAGGTCAAAAGACAAAAGTACTAAAATTGTCTATATCCATTTTAAGAGGGTAATGGATGCACATGCACAAAAAAGAGGTTAGATTTGATATCAAAAACTTAAAATGTGTGAGGAGGAGAGTGAAAGAGTAGAGTTTTTAGCAAGAGGTCAAACTAAAGTGACCATCAACTTAATATAGATTTCTATATATGTAAGTCATTATATGTGAACCTCATGGTAATCACAAACCAGAAATGTATAATAAACGCAAAAAAATTAAGAGAAAGGAACCCAAACATAATACTAAAGAAAGCCATCAAACCACAAGGGAAGAGAGCAAGAGAAGAAGAAAGGAACAGAGAAGAACCACTAAAACACCCAGAAAAAAGTAACAAAGGAGCAATAAGTACCGTCTTATTACTAGCTAGTTTAAATGTCAGTGGACTAAATGCTCCAATTAAAAGGCATAAGGTGCCTGATTGGATAAAAAAAACAAGACCCATATTTTGCTGCGTACAACAGACCCACTTCAGACCTAAAAACACTCAGAAACTGAAAGTGAAGGGATGGAAAAAGATACTCCATGCAAATGGTGATGAAAAGAAAGCTGGAAAGGTATACTTATCTCAGACAAAATAGACTTTATTTTTTTAAATTTTTTTTTTCTGCTTTATCTCCCCAAATCCCCCCTGGTACATAGTTGTATATCTTAGTTGCAGGTCCTTCTAGTTGTGGCATACGGGACGCTGCCTCAACGTGGTCTGACGAGTGGTGCCATGTCCGCGCCCAGGATCTGAACCCTGGGCCGCTGCAGCGGAGCACGCGAACTTAACCACTCGGCCACGGGGCTGGCCCCCAAAATAGACTTTAAAACAAGAACCGTAACAAGAGACAAAGAAGGGCACTACATAATGATAACGGGAACAATCTAATAATAGGATATAACAAATGTAAATATCTAAGCACCCAACATAGGAGCACCTAAATATGTAAAGCAATTATTAATAGAGATAAAAGGAGAAATAGATAACAACACAATAATAGTAGGGAACTTTAATACTCCACTTACACCAATGGATAGATCATGCAAACAGAAGATCAATAAGGAAACGTTAGCATTAAATGACGCATTAGAACAACTGGACTTAGTAGATATATATAGAACATTCCATTCCCAAACCACAGAATACACATTCTTTTCAAATGCACAAAGAACATTCTCCAGCATAATCACATATTAGGCCACAGGACAAGTCTCAGTAAATTTACAAAGATTGAAATAAAACCAAGCATCTTTTCTGACCACAATAGTATAAACTAGAAAGCAACTACAGGAAGGCAATTGGAAAAGCCACAAATAGGTGGAGATTAAACAAAATTCTACTAAACAACGATTGGGTCAATGAAGAAATCAAAGGAGAAATAAAAAATTACCTGGAGACAAATGAAAATGAAAATACGACACGCCAAAATTTACAGGATACAGCAAAAGTGGTTCTAAGAGGGAAGTTCATAGCAACACAGGCCTACCTCAACAAACAAGAAAAATCTCAACTAAACAATCTAACAGTGCAGCTAAAGGGATTGTAAAAAGAAGAACAAACAAAGCCTCAAATCAGTAGAAGGAAGGAAATAATAATAATCAGAGCAGAAATAAATGAAACAGAAACTTAAAAAACAATAGAAAAATACCAGTGAAACTCTGAGCTGGTTTTTTGAAAGGATAAATAAAATTGACAGGCCTGCATCCGGCCCCTGCGCTGGACCCCCAGCAGGGGGCGCGAGGCCAGGTTCGGGCGCCCCGCGGGCCGGCGGTTCGGCGCGCAGCCTCCGGCCGCTGGGCAGCAACTCGTGTCCGCCAATGGCCAGCGCGGGCTCTTGTGCCTCTCGGGCATTGGCTTCAAGTAGGGACTTGCCCCGGAGCAGCCGTCCACCCAGGGGCCCGCCGTCGTGACCGCGCAGCCGACGGCCCACGCGGGGAAGGAGGTCTCAGCGGAGTCGCCTGCGGCGTCCGGGGCGGGCCCTGCGCGGTTCTGAGCGGGTCCTGGGTGCCGGCGCCCGGCCTCCTCCAGCCAGGCGCGCTCGCTCAGCGGCGGGACCGGAGACCAGGTGACTTTGGGTTGACACCAGCCGGCCAGGCCAGAGCGACCCTGAATGCCCTACCTTGTTGAATAAAGGTTCTGCACACATGTGGACCCGCGTGGTCCTTGTCACCGAGGGGACTGAGCCTTGGGGCCCCAGCTCCCCTGCCCGCCGCCCCCCCTCCCCGCCTCTGCGCCGATGTGGCCCCCGGGGCCGTGCACTAGGCGACGATTACGTCATGGGGGCCTAAGGTCTTGCCAACAGGTGCAGCGTTTCCACCACTGCCTCTTTCAAGGGATCCCTGGCAGGGCTCCACAGCGAGAATTAGCTGAAGGTTTGCCTGGGAGCCCTGAAGGAAATCCCGAGAACGTTGTCACAAGGAAGGATCCACTGGGCTGCGGACTGTGCTTCCCGGTTAGTCTGCACAACAGCCCCTGAGCTGCCCCTCCTCCTCTTCCCACCCCCCCTTCCCTCCTCTTCTCACTCTCCTCTCCCTCCTGCTCTCATCCTATCTGATCCATCACAAGGCAGTGACTGCTGTGGGGATCAGTGCTATCACTCTTCAAGTTAACATTGTCCCCTTTCTAATCCTCCTTGTTGTCACCCCAGGAGGCAGGTCCCCCCTGGCAGCTGTCAGCCCCAAGAAAAGTAGGCGCCTGAGAAAGGGGTCAAGAATCTCTAGTATTGCAAACAGATTCCCTTTTAGGAGGCCAGGGGCAGGAAAGGAATTATGCACCAGACCTGGCCCTGGGCTTCCCAGAGCAGCTGCCAAGCTGGGATGAGAGGCCCCTGCCCACCGGTGGCTTCAGCCCCACACGGGGAGAAAGGAGCCCCTTGCAAAGCAGCCTCAGATGGCTGGTCAAGTGTTTCCACCTGCGTGCGCTCTACAAACACCTGTGTTCTTGTTATCAGCTCGTGAACAGGCAGGTCTGAGAACACCCAAATTTTGAAGGAGTGATGAGTGTAGATTTCAGGATGTCTGGGACAACAGAACTGTAGTGAAGTGACAAGGTTGCAGTGCTGTCGATGGGGTGTACGAGGTCACATGTATACTTGAGGGAAATAGGAAATTTCTGATAGCAGACAATGAAAATGAAGAGGTAATTTTTCCCCATCCAAGTTCATGGCTTCCTGAAATTTTCCCACAGACTCCACGTGAAGAACTATAAATCGCTCTCAACCAGCCTTTCAAATTAAAAGTAAAACAGAGAGGAGAAAAAGGCAGAAAGGCGAGCATCGGTGGGGAAATCTTTGCCTCCATCTGGGGTTCCGAGCCCGGACTTTGCAGCCAGACCATGTCATGCTGAACACCAACTCTGCCACTTCCTGCTACGTGACCTAGTCCAAGCCACTGTGCTCCCTGTGCCTCAGTTTCCTCCTTTTGCAAACGGGGATACTGGCAGTCCTGTCCTCATGGGGCTGCTGTGAGTAGGGTTTCAGGGGACAGGCTGCACGTGGCAGGATCCCTGAGAGTTTGGCTGTCGCAGTTCTCTGGATGGGTGCATGCTCGTGTCGCAGTGTATGGTGTGTTTCTCCTGCGGGTTGTGGTCCAATGTTTGGAGCCTGGTCCCTGGAGGACTCGGGGACTCAGGCCTCGGCGACTGCTGCCGTGGGCATCCAGGTGTGGGATGGGGTACACAGAATGCGCAAGGTCTGGGGCTACATTTGTTTCCCGATGCTTCCATAACAAATTCACGCACATGGAGTGGCCCAGTCCGTGGCTATCTCTGGCTCTGGCCTTGGCCCATGTTGACCCCTCCCCTGGGATGCCCTCCTCCCCTGTCTCCACCTGGCCACTTCTCACGAAGCCTTTAGGACTTAGTCAGACGTTGCCTCCTCCAGGAAGGCTTCCCTGAAACACACCCCACCTCCTACCTCTGGGTAGGTGCCTCTGCACAATGCCCTGCCTGTGTCCCCATCAATGCAGATGCCACAACTAGCAGTCTCCATCTGCTTCTGCCTCTGTCCCCTGGGTGCCCTTCAGCTGGAAGCCCAGCGTCTTCTTCTTTACACCCTCAGTGCCCAGGAGAGCCTGGTGTGGGTGAGGCCTTGGCAACTGTGTGCTGAGTGAGCGAGGGACTGACTGACTGACTGAATGAATGAATGAATGAGTGGCTTCCCTGAGGCCCCTTGCACACTCCCAGAAGCCTGGACCTGAGCCTCGGCCGGCAGAGGCCAGCTGGATGGGCTTAGGGTGGGGAGTTAGGGGCAGGGCATCCTTGGAGCCCGGAATCCTGAAAGATTGTGGGATTGGCCCAGGGTCTGCATGGGGAGGTCCCGCATCCTCAGCAGAATCACAGAGGCCTGTGGTGTCAGACCCACCTCCTGCCTCATCCTGTGGCTTGGGTCACTGAGTCCCAGCCCGGAGCCTCACCCTCCATAGGCTCAGAAGGTTTGGGTTGTACCCCAGACCCAAGGACCACGCCTGGACACATTGTTCCTGCAGAAACTGCATTTATTGTGGATTCCAATTCAGGACCCGAGTCGGATACCCCAGCGCTATCAGCCCAACACCAGTGAGACTGCCTCAGCAGGGTGACCCGTGCCCCACCCCCGGGGGACCCAGAAGCACTCATTTCAATCTGTGCCAGAAGGTAGTTGTTAGTACAGTGGTCAGCTCCTCTCGAGGATCATCCCACTGAAAGCCGATACCCGTGATGCCGAGGAGCTTATGCTGACCAAAGATTCCTGTGAGCACCTTCCTGTGTTCTCCTGGGATTTCAGAGAATCTGTTGCCCACTTCCCGCCCGAATGAGGCTGAGCGCTTTTGGTCGGTGTGTACGACCAGGTGCCGGAGGTAAAACGTGTACGTGCCATAGACGGCTACAATGTGTTCGCCCGGCCGCAGCAGGAATTCCTGGGTCTTCCCACCTTGGACACCGTGACTTTCACTCCAGGAGGATCCATATCTCAGCTGGATGCTGGGAGAAAGGGGGAGCTTTGGACGCCCAGGACCCAGGTGACTCACCACTCCCCACGTCCCCTGTCCCTGAGCCACCCCTCCCTGGCCACCAGAGCTCAGGGCTGTCACTGCAGCATGAGTCCCTGAGCACATGAATCTGGGTGCTGACAGACATGCTGGTTTTGAAACCCTGCTCTGCTACCTTTGGGCTCTGTGATCTTGGGTTTGTTACCCAGCCGCTCTGGGCCTCAGTTTCCTCATCTGCCAAATGGAAGTGACTGTAGGAACACTCAGGATCATCTGAAAGGAGAGCTTGGCACAGCATCCAACACCCTGACCCTCAGGAGGTGCCAGCCTCTGTCATCATTCTGAGTGGAGAGCTGTCCCTGGACTCAGCTTGGACTTTCTGAGCCCGAGTCAGGCTGCCCAGGTCACAGGCCTGAGAAGCAGATGACTTCCCACACTCACCTTGGGAGTCCCACTAGCTCTGCCCATCTGGCCTTCTCTGTGTCCTTGCCCCACTTTGGTGCCTCTCCCATGGCCTCCCCATCCTCGCCTCACTCTACCCACAATCCATCCCCTTTTTTGCTGGCTGCTCTGCCCCATTCCCTCTCCCAGGTCCCCAGGATCCCATCAGTGCAGAGCCAAGATCTGCCCCAGGCCTTGAGCAAGGACACCACCCCAACATTAGTGGAGCTGTCCTGGGCTTTCTGACTCTACAGACTTCTGGCAATTTCTGTTCATCAGTGGTCCACTCTGACCCTCACTTCCTTTTCTCTCTGACCTAACCTGGACTGATAGGACTGGTATGCAGGAGAGAAAGTGGGTGAGGAAAAGGGACAAAGGGAAAGGTGATGGCTAGTGACTCCATGACTCTAAGGACCCAATGGCCTCAAAGAGTCATCACTACCCAGCGAGGATGTTTGGAGAAGAGGCACTAAGCCCCTTCCCCACCTTTCTGAGAATTGGCATGAGTAGGACTCAGCTATAGAGCTCATGGCCCGGCCCTACTCACCTCTTAATCACATCTGAATCACCTATTGACAATTGAATCCCAGTGATGTCATTGTCATAGTCTGGAGAGGTACTGAAATACTGGCCTCCTCCGGACCCATAAATCTCTAGATGATGAAAGAAGCAGGTGAGGGAGAGAAAATAAACTACACAGTGACATGCAGGCTCTCTCTCCCCATCTCTGGACACAGCCCCTCCACGAAATGAGACAGTCCTGAGACAAGAGTTAGTCTGTGACCAGGGCAGAGCCAAGACCCTGGGTCTCTGGGATGCAGAGAGGGGAGGGTGGCCACCAGATGGATGGGCTGGAGGGGGCTGACCCAGCCGGACTTACGCTCTGCCCAGCAGGTGGTGCTCCACAGGAGGGCGAGGGTCAGCCACAGCAGCATGGCTTCTGGCTGGAGGGTCCCAAGGCTCCTGCAGAGAGGAGGACAGCCCACCCGACTCTCAGAGAGGGATTCCGCCTGACCTCGTCAGCCCCATGTGATAGAGGGGAGCCCCATCTTACCTGGACAGGAGAGTCTTATTGCCCAGTCCCAGCACTGGGCAGTGTGATTGTGCCTGGGTGTCCTCTGCCCAGCCCTTTATACCCTCCCTGGCCCTGTGGGCCCCCATCCAGATGGAAGGAGCAAGAGGCACCAGGGGACAGGAAGGAGCTGGGAGGTGAGCATTCTTCCTGGGGGAATTCCCAGAGCCATCCTGGAGGAGGCCCCCGGATCTCCTTTGTTTGTTGTCTTGGCCCTGTGGCCTGCACAAACAAGATGGGACAGTGGCAGCACACATTTCGCTGTCACCTCTGGGTCTCTCTCCTCAGCACCTGGACTAGATCTTGGTCTCAGAGGAAAGGAGGTTTGCTGAGAGCCCTTCCCAGCTTGGCCAGACAGGTCAATGCCATGGGGGGGCTGTAGGTCAGATGCCCGTGGAAGCTCTGTGGGCCCCAGGGCTCCTGCCTTGTGCAGAACCAGTTTTAGTACCTCACTGAGGCTTAGGCAGAGCCTAGTGTCCCACAGGCTCTCAGGAGCCCAGGGTAGCTCCCCACTGACACTCAGAGAGCCAGAGTGGGCGATCCAGTCTGTGTGCCTGACACCAGCTGGAAAAGACACCCCAGGCACTGGCCCTCTGTGGTCTGTCACTTGGTGATGTCTGGCTCTGTGCCAGGTCTAGGCATAGCTGGGATGACCAGCTCTGGGCTGTGGGATGACTGGATGGCAATGGTGCTGAGACAGGAGGCACAGAGGAGGGGGAGAGGGCCATTCTCCAGGCCAATCCTTCCCAGAGCGCCGGGGCCAGGCTGAGGTCAGACTTTATCTGGGAGGTGACAGGCTGCTTCTCAGGGGCTCCATCCTGCGGGCCCTGCTGGAGGGGCTTGTCCAGGCTTCCATGTTGAGCTGGAGCTAAGGCTGTCCGCAGGCCCTCCCTGACTTTTGGGAAGAACCACAGCGTCACAATCGTCACAATAAAGGGTGATTATGAGTGTCGGTGCTGGAGCCAGATCGGGGCCCAATCTTGTCTTCCCTACTGATGAGGCAAGTGATCTTGGGAGCCTGCATCACCTCTGTGCACTTTGATTGTTTTATCCAATATATGGGGTAATGATAGAACCTAGTCCTGGGGTGTTATGGGAATTCAGTGCAATCCTTCTCCATCTAAGGGCCTGGACACCTAAGACTTCGTGCCCCGTGATCAAGTGTATAAGGCTATTACTTGCAGCATCCTTTGAAATCACAGAAGCTTAGAAACAACAGACTTGTCCATTACATAAGTGACAGTCATCATTACAGTGGAATACTACACAGGTGTAAAGAAGGGATGCCACAACCTGCTGCTCTGATACATTGCCCAAGGAGACAGATCTGGTGTAGACTGGAGGGTTTAGAATGCCCCCATTTGGTTACAAGAGAAAAGGGTTGCACAGGATGGCCCCGTATGTGCTACTTACCCCGGAAGTGCTGGCTCACCCGTATCTGGGGACACTGGTCTCATCGGGAGGGCAGTGCTGGGAGGACTGGGGATGGCTGGAGGTCCTGTCTAGCTGGCATGTCCATTACCTGCACCAGGTACCTAGGCCAGGGCCCAGAAAAGTATGACACACAGGCCAAATCGTGCCCTCCGTCTGTTTGTGCTCAACCCAGGGGCTAAGAACACTTGTTACATTTTTCAATGGTTAGGAAAGATTCAAAGAAGAATAGCATTTTGTGACACAGGAGGATTCTATGAAATCCAGTGCCATTGCCCATAAATAAGTGTTCTGGGTAAAGCCACGCCCATGTCTTCTGGGTCTGCTCCCACGCTACAAGGGCAGAGCTGAGTAGTTGTGACAGACTCTATGACCCAGGAAACCTAAAATGTGTGCTCTCTGGTCCTCCAGCCACAAGTCAGGGGCTCCCTGTTGGGTGCCTGTTCCCTTCCCTGGCACAGACGCGGCCCTGTCCATGGTGCTGGCCTTGTGGGTGGGGTGAGTAACTGGCCTTTCAGAGAGACCAGAGCAGAGAGGCTCTTGGTCCTGACAACCGTGCCCTTCCTCCTGGTCCTGCACTGGCCTCCCTGGAGAGGCTCCTTAAGGCCCAGGACCCCGCTGACTCTTGTGGCAAAGGTGAGGACCCCCATTTCCCTCCCGATGCTCCTCACCCCTCCCAGCAGCCCTCAGGCCCCCAAATGCAGCAGAGGCTGGGCCAGGGACGCGCAGCAGCTGGCCCTCCTGCAGGGGAGGAGGCCGAGAGGCCCAGACCTCACAAGCACAGCTATGGAGGAAGGGGATGGGCTGCACCAAGGGGGCCATATTGCTGTCCCAGCTCAGCCTCAGGGCACGAGTGTGGCTACTGCTGCCAATTCAGATTCTTTCTCTGCAGCTCCAGGCTGGCAGGGTTTGGCACTGAGAAGGAGAATCTCTCTGTGCCAGGACTTCAGGAAGCACGTCTTGGTGGGAGTTGGAGGAGAAGATGGTTGCCAGCCTGGACAGGTGGGAGGAGGGGATGTGCCCAATGCACGTCGTGCACACAGGAGGCACATTTTCATAGAACACACAAGAACACTGACAATGGATACACATGTACACACGTGGGCTGAAAATGCATGTGTACACCACATGTCCACTCAGGTGTGCACCCTCAGACACACACACCTGCCCAGTTTTCCTTACACACAGCAGCTTTCACAACTCCCTTCGCCCCATAACACGCATACACTCATGCACACCTGCATAGGAGGCCCTGATCCTGGATGAACCACCCCCATCTCGTCCACCCTGGCCCAGTGCTGGCCCTGAGCCTACTCAGGAGACTGAACACAGGCCCTTTGTCCCTCGGGATCAGGGCTCCCCATGTGGAGATTTACTGAGCGTTTAAAAGGCCATAATCCCCTCTGTAGGCATGCCCCAGACCTCACTCTGCCAGGAGGGGAACCATGTGGCCCTCTCCAAGAGAAGCGAGCCCTGGGCTAGTTTGTCTGGGTTGGGTCAGGGCTGGCACCCCTGGTCTCCCTGCTCTCTGGGTGTGGGGCTTGGGGAGACCTCTCTGCTCTCTGCAGGTGAGGCACAGCACACAAGAAGGCCTCCATCTCCAACCCACCGATAGCTGGCTGAGGTCTCCCTGCAGCCGTCTGGGAGAAGCCCCAGCCTGGCTTGGAGGTTGGAAACTGTGTCCCTGGATCGGGTCTTGGGGTAGGTCTGGCCTGGCTGAGACTTCGGGGCCAAGTTGGGGAGCTGACTCCTCTGCGAGACCTTATCTGATTCTTCGGGCCCAGGAGTCAGAGGGAAGACCCTGCTGTGTGGGGGAGGGGGATGATCAGGAGGGAAGGAGCATTTCTGCCCCTGACCCAGGTGACACCCTTCTGTGCTCACCCTTGAGTGGCTGCAGCCATGCCAGGAGTAGCATGTTGAGGGGCAATTCGGCTTTGCATTTCAGAAACTCTCCAATCTCCACCCCTGCCCCGATTTACTCTGTCATTTGTTCGGATTATTATGGACACCATACTCTAAGCTAAGCACTTTTTCTCCAGTCTTCCCCAGAGAAACTCAATACTTTTATTGGAAAGCCAGAACAACCAACTACACAATTTGTCTAACCTTTATGCCACTAAAATTCTCTTAGTGCAGGTGTTAAAAATAAAATCCCCATTTTATTTTATAAATAAGTGTGCCCATTTGAGGGAGGCAGGAAGCCCAGGCTCCTGTTCCCTGAGGCTCCCTGACACACGTGTCTGTTACCTGGGGCATTGGTCAGCTTTGGCTGTGACAACAAGCCCTGTAACAGCTAGATCTTAAGTTAGCGTGAGGGAAGCCATCACAGGGAAAGGAAGCAGTATTGTAACTCTATATGACCCTGGCTCTCTAGTCTCTGTGAAGACATTCTAGCCTGCACGTAGCCTAGATGATTAAGTACCTCTCGCTTTTGATCCGCTAGGTCTCTTGACTCTTTACATATGTCTCCCAGCTGTGATAAGATGATAACTTGGTTCTCTGTGTTCCCCAGGAACATGATGACCTCCAGAAAGAAAAATTCTGCATTGGTATCCATCACGAACGATAAAAGAAAGAGATAATGTGGCTCCTTGATGTTCGTCACACCAGATGGTCAACACCCTGAAACCTCCTCCTTCCCTGTCCATTTCCCCCGTATGACTGCCTCAAGATTCTGTACGATTTTAAGACGGTTCTCTAGGGCACTAGTCTGCCATCTTCTTTTTTTTTTTAATGACATCAGGCTTTATATTAGAAATCTCAGATCTTGCAAGGAATTCTCTGTGCACTTGCTTCTCATATGACCACAGTTGTACGTGTATTTAGAGGAAACAGCTTATTGTTAGCGGCAGTAAAATAAAAAAAGAGCAGTTATGGCCATAATTTAACACATTATTGGATTTGTAATACTTTAAAAGTAATTCAGTCCAAATGCTTTACATCTTCTTAACCTGCTAGCATTCTGGTGTAACCAGTAGACCTCAATGAATAGCTTTTCATGCTTTTTTTTTTTCAACTAAATTGCTTTGATTGGCATTTATTTCCTTCTTTAGAAGGTGCAGTTCATACATTTGACAGTCTTACTACCATAGTCGATACACTCTGGACCAATGCGCTCGCAGCAGGCGTTATGGAACCAGCGGTATTTGGCTGCCCCCATGGACTCGCAGAATATTTTACACCGATGTATGGACACGCAGTCATCAAAGTAAACCACAATACACATGTGTTCTTTGTCACTGGAATAAGGTGCGTGAACATATTGCTGGGAACAGACACAGTTTGGTGGTGTGGCTGGTTCACTGTTTCTAAAAATGAAACCAGATTCTCATGATGTGAAAGTTCTTCTGCAACAGGGAAGGAAACGATGTTCCAGTTCAACTGAGTATCTCCTTCTGTGAGAGCCCGGGAGAGAGAAGGGATGGGCTCATGAAGCTCCTCCACCGTGCTCTTTGAAGTTGGAGGTGTGTCACTATAATTTCGAGGATTACACGTACCAATGCAATCACAGCACTCATCCCAAAGGGTTCCAAGACACAGCATGCACTCCTTACAGCAGGAACAATTCCCTTCTCCGGGTCGGCACTGGCAAAGCTCCTGAATTAGGCATTTGCTCACATCACCAGCACAGAGAGCTTTATTGCAACTCAGTGACACGGGGACCCATGTCAGCAACCCCAGGACGGCTAGAGTAAGCATAACAACACGGTGTGACTTCACGTTTCTTCAAAGAGAATCAGTCACTTCCAGGAAGCTGGTGGGCTCTGGAGGCATCTTGGTGAGAGGAGGGACCTCTCTGGAGACTGAGACATTGGTGGGGGCCATTGTTCTGACTGGTCCAGGTGTGCTGACACAGACCCTGGTGGGTGCCATTGAGGTTCTTCCCTTGGCCTTGCCATCTTCTGATTGTGCTAGCTAATGGTATCAACTTTCCTTCCTCAACCACCAACCCTGTTTACAATTGATTGGCAAGGGATTGTGGTGAGCAGAATGAGCCCCTTTTTGCTCAGTTACAAATTTCTGGCGACCTGGATGAGATGTGCCTCTGCCGGTGGCTAGTTGACTCCAGGAGAAATCTCAGGACTCTCCCAGTGGCTGCCAGGATGTTCTTTCTCCCAGGGACTGTCCCCTGAGTTCTCCTGATTGTCGACTGCCTTCCATGCTTCCCCAGTGACTGAAGAAAGGAAACAGGCTCTAGATTTGTTTGTTCCTTTTTACTTCTGGCGAGTGGATGGGCTCGATGTGGAGTAGGGTAAGTTGCCTTGGTCAGGCCTGCCATGAACTTCCTGTTGCTTGAAGGGGAAATCCTTGAGGGATAGCCCCGTCTGAGTCTGGGTGCTGAGTAACAAGAGACATAGCGTAGGACTACCCAGAATCTGTCGGGTGCACCTGTCTGTTCCGTGTGGGATCCCATCTGAGTATCAGTTCTGTTTGGGATCCTGTCTGTGTCTGAGTGTCTGTATGTTTATAATTCCGAAATGGAGAGAACTAAATCTGTTCCCAAGAAAAGCCCTCTGGGCTGTCTCTTGGCTAAAGGGCTGACATCACTATGAGCCCATGCCCAAGAAAAATATAGTTTTCTTTTGTCACACCACATGGCCACAATATTCTTTAGACTCCAGAGAGAAAATGGCCAAAATCGGGCAATTTCAGTTTACCCAAACTGGTGTATTTGCATATGCAATTAGAAAAAGGGAGCTATAAAGTTAAACAACTAATGTGAAGCCTAATTTAATTTGTTGAGGCTTCTAAAGGAAATCAGGAATACTCTACTGCCTCTGTAAAAGAAAATAATTACATAAGCAAACATGCCAGATTGGGGGGTGTCAGTGGCCCTGACATCGAAACAAAACCAAAGCTGCTCTCTCACAGAGCTTCCCCACTTCAACCCCCCCGAAATTCCTGATCTAAAATTTAGCAAGTGAAAATAAGTAGCTTTTGTGATAATCTGGAATTTTAATGGTCATTCTGGGAAACCTCTGTTTTAGACGAGGTCACCTTAAGGGGTCACCCCTATAAGAGAGGATTCAAAACCTCTCACGATGGGATGCTATCTTTGCTTAATAGACAGAAACTTCTAAAAGACAAAGTTCTTTCAAAAACAGCTGTAGAAAGGATCCTGACAACAACAACAAAATGAATCTCTAGTAAATATTTTTGGCCATCTTAGCAGGTCCACCTGCCAGAAAAAATAATTTGGACCCAACTATTCTTCTGAATTTTGTACCTGAGACCTGGTTAAACTTTAAAGATCTCTGTCTGTGCCTGTCTGTCTCTGTACGTATTTGTCTTCCTCCAAGGAGCTCTATTAAATTGGTTTAGAGTAAACAGTTTTATAAGTTCCTTGCAAATGTAGTAGAAACTAGTCCAGACGTCTTTTAACTTAACGTGATATAAATGATCTTTGGCAAATGAAGAGCTTGTTTAAGTTTGTTGGTTGGATTAAAATAAATATGTTTTCAGAGTGATTAACATTGGATATGATGCAAATATATCATCTCTGTTATAAAATTTGTCCAGGAAAAAATAATAAGTTAGAATAATAGCTGATTCTGTCTGATGAGGGTTTTGTACACAATCTAAATATAATTATTAGGGAACAAGTAAACTAAATAAATGTGAAAAAGATAGAAGTGCTCAGAGGAACTTTTTATAATGGTTACGTGTTACGGAGTACGTAAGTAAAACAACCTAAGAGGACGGCTCGCCGCTGCAACGTCGCATGAAGTTTTTGAGAGTAATCTAAACATAATTTCTGGAAACAAATAATTTAGATGAATAAAAATAGTTAAGAGGTTTTGGGTGCAGTAGTTATTTTTTATGATATATGCACTTGAAAAATAGCTTCCAAAATCTTTTTGTTAACTTGAAACTTCAGAGTTTTGCTAAATTAAGTTAAATGATAAAAATTTATTGAGTGTCTAGGTCATTTCCACACAAGATAAAATATTAAAAATTGTTACTAAACATGTATTAGTCTGCCTTTGTTTTCTTATCTCAAAGAAACTGAAAGATGCTGGAGTTTGTTGATCAACACGTTTTGTGCTGAGAAACTTTCTATGAGAAAGCACATATTTCTAGAAAGTCTGTATACAAGGAAAGTAAAGTCTATGTTTTTAGTAAAGAAAGTGTAATGAATTGAGATATTGTTGTTTGTTTTGTTAAGAAAGATAAATTTGTCCTAGCATACTAGGAAAGAGGAAAGGAAACAAGGCATGGGACAAATTGTGAATGCAAAAAGCAAGTTACAGAAGGTTTGTGGAAGTAAAATCCTGAGGAGTTTTGTGCATGGGCAAGTTGGCTGAGATGAAAAAGAATGAGTTTCGATATCAAAAGTAAGCTGGTGAAAATTAGAATTTGGCTTTCCCTCTCTTAAAAAGATAATTTTCTTGAACTTTGGTCTGTTTTTGACAAAAAGGTTATAAAAGCTTTTTCTTTATTTTTCAGTAAGTCTACCTAAAAGACAGAACATCTATGTTTTCCTAAAATAATTTCCCATGTGTAAAAGACTGAGATCTCTCTATTAAGGTTTTTTTGACTGTGTGAACCCTCTGCCTTTGACATCTTCGGTTGTCACCTTGATTAATGGATAATTAACATTGTTTCCTATTTGACCAAATGTTTTAAAACTTTTGATATTTTTGACAAGCTTCCCCCCAAATTAAAATCTTTCCTTAGACCTAAAAAGAAACCTTTGAGAATTTCTAATCAGGCCTGAAATGTATCTCTCAGAATTTGTTCTGTCTTTCTATAAAAAGGAAGATATTAAACTAATCAGACTTATTTGCTATGTTAAGTTACATGGGGAGCATTATCAACTAAATGATAATAAGCCTTCCTAGGTTATATTGTGTAGGTAAATGTTATTAATGTAAGTGATTTTTTAAAAAAAATTATGTAACATTCCAAAAATTCTGATCTGTCCTGGTTGTCAGTTATAATTCTTGTCATTATCTCAACCTGTTTTATGTTACAGAAATAGCCTTGTCTTTGTTAATTGCCAATTTTGAATGTTTTGTCATTTGCAGTCAGTTGTTGTTTTACTCTGATGTTTTTGCAAGTATATTTATCTTCAGAGAGATTCACAGAAAGGACTCAGACGCTTTCTCTAAAATATGGGTTTCTGATAAACTTTCAGATTACGAAGCTGATCTGGGTAAGAAATTACAGAATTGTAAATGAAAACCTGATGGCCTCATGAAACTGCTAACAAAAGATCAAGAGTTGATATCATGGGACTGAATAAATTGATAAGGATGATGATAATTTTTATGACTTTTGTTTGAAATATTGCTGATTTTTTAATGTTTTTTTTGTGTTTAAGGAAAACATTTTCTCTTTCTCTCAAAGAACTACGACTTACAACAATTTGTAAGCAGAATTGAATCATTTATCTTTTTCTCCCTATCTGATCACTCCAGAATTTGAAAACTCTTGATGAGTAAGTCTTATATTCATGGCAATATAGTGACTTGCAAAACTTCAATAAGAATCTGTTCTCCTTATAGCCGGACACAAGTGGAGACACTGGTGATGTGACGGAGGCTTTGAGTGGAAGATCAAATTGAGAAAGACATGCAAACGCATATATGACCAGACAGTTTTTGAGGAACAAAGATTGGACTTTGTCAAATAAAGCCACTTGGAAATATTGGCCTGGGACCTTGCTTCCAGGGTTCCCTGTGACATTACCAGGTGAATAAGGAAGGTCACTTCTCTGGCAGGTCAGAGAAATCCAGGATATTTTGGGGACCTCCACAAGAGAGGAATTCACCCAAATCTGTAAGTATTTCAGGCAGAGTCTAATGGCAAGTCCTCGGCTTGGCTTTCCGGGCCTCAAGAGGCTTTTAAAGTTCAATCTGAGATTCCTTGGAAAAGTTCCACAGAGCAGATTTAAAAGAGCCTATAAAGTCAATCGCTAGTCTTGCTGTACTTATGTAAATAATTGGGCCACATTTATTGAAACTAGACTTATTTTGAAAACCAATGAGTCTTCATTTGGTTATCTTTGGTAAAAATGAGGGTGATTTTAGAGAAGAAAAGTATATTTCAATAGAGAGTATAATGTGCATTTGTGGATGTTGGATTCTGGTTTTGTTAATTATTTTCCAGGTTTTTGTTTTCTGTTTGTAAACTAGACTGGATCCTGAATTCTTTTAGTTTCCTCAAGTATGTTGTACAGATATCCAAGTTAACGTTTTCAATTTTTTCTGTCCTTTTCACTTAGAATCATTGAGAAATAAAACCACCCTTTTCCTGAAGCCCTGCAAACTGAAGCTGGACAGCTTGATATCAACCTAAGAGAGAGCACCATGAAAGCCCATGTTTGGGCAACCTACATGCCTGTTGCTGTGCAGCCACTAAAATGGTTTACCTGGATGCCTGATGACATCATTGGAGACATTTTAAACTGCAGGGGATGCTTTAACCCTGACTTCCTGATATCTTCTTGACTGACAGTCCCCTGGGCTTAGAAATTGGTTTATAATTTCCTCCAACCATTAACGTTATCTTTCTTTTTGTTTCTCTAGAAATGCTTCTTATTAAATACCTGGTTACTTGCTTATGAAAAATAGGCCTAACTTTGGGAGACCCTTTCCACATTCTGGAGAGAAACTAAAAGTCCTGGAGGGAACTCAAATTATGGAACTGAATGTCAGATGTTTCTCTGTACCATCTTTGTCATGGAGACAGGGTCCTATCCTGGACTTCATCTCTGCTGGATGGGACCATATGAGAAATACCGCAGAGAACATGAAGCATGCCATAGAAGTACATCACAAGTGGGCTCACCCAAACCCTGGGTGACTTCATAATCTAGACATGGATGTCTCCGAATGGTCAAGTGAATCCCTGAAAGACTGCAAGCTGCTGCTCAGAAGATAGTTTCTTAAAGATAAATAATAAATGGCTCCCAGGTTCTTACCTTACTTGTTGGACTGTTAGACACAGGTTATTTGGTTACATCAGATTTCACCTGAGGTTCTAGGCATGAGCCTTGATTGGTTTACAATCTTCTCCTAGATTCCCTAAGGAATGGAGTCAATTATGGAGTGGATACTAAAATTTGGGCTCTCTGTTTTGCTAATCTTTGTGGCCATCTATATAATTATAAAATGTAGACTTAAATGTTATTCCAAAGTACATGATCAAAGTACTAAAATATTAGTCATGCAAAGCATATTGTTCTCTCCCCTCCTGGTACCCAAACATATTTTAAAATAAAGGTAAAACAGTTTCATTCCTCTGATCCTGATCTTGGCCCTTTCACAGCAGGAAGTAGCTAGAACGGTCTTCACTGCCATTCCCCAAGACTGAGAAACGATCAGAAGAAAATGGGGATCCTTCACATACGTTCTGAGTCTGCCCTTCAGTGCACATTGCTCACTGCTCTGAGCCTCGGTTTCTTTCCCTGTAAATGGACCCCTAACAGACCCTACTGCGTGAACTTGTGGTGAGGGAGGATCAAGACTGTGCAGGTTATTAGCAATCTTTTTGGGAGCAGGGTTCCATATTATTGAGGACTGGCCCAGGCAGCTCTCGCCCTCATTTTCAGCAGCAGGCTCTAAACGGTTTCATTGCTGGGACCACATCAATCTGGTATTTAACAAGATGCTCTTTCCCTTCCCAGCAATGGTCAACCCCTACCTAGGTGGACTGCAGAGGACAGGGGCCTTGTCAGGATGACGCTGGACTGGAGGCCAGCTCCTGACTATGGTCCTCAAAGCGAGCCAAGGCTACTTGCACTATGGCTTTGTCTAGAGGGCACCGCAGGAACCACAGCCCTCTCATCCTGCCTGCTCAGCAGGAGGCCTAGAAGATTCACCCACCCAGATCTTCCCCCCTCACCCAGCCTGGCTCGGGCCAGCCTGCCAGAGAACCTGGAGAAGAAGCCAGGCCTGAGTGTTTCTTAATTTTTGTACACTTGTTTAGAAACTGGACTCTCCCCCAATGAGGAGGCGGACTTCCCGAGGACAGACTCAGGTCTGCCTGGGTCACTCGTGGGTCACCAGCTCCAGGAAGAGAGGATTTCACTCCCACCCTCATGCCCACCCCACAGCAGGGCCTGAGTTGGGCCAGGGGGTCCTCATCTTGGCTCCTGTGTCCCCTCGGGCCCTGGCTGGGCCTGGTTGGCTGTCCTGTTCTGCCCCGCCGTGTCCTGGGCACCCTCTCCCAGGGTGGCCACAGGCCTGGCCCTGTTTGTCTTTTGGCTGTTGACTCAGGTGCTCCTGGGCTGGGCCCTGCTGGCCCTATATGCCTCCAACAAGGCCCGGCAAGGAATCAGTGGGGGGCTCTCATCCTCTGCTGGACACGCAGCGTGCCTGAGGTCTCAGCTCGGGTAAACAGGACTGGAGACAAGACTGGGCCATGCTGCCCACCTGCCAGGACCTTCCTCCTCCCTCCTGCTCCTTGGCTCCTGGGCTGACTCTGGCCTCACGTGAGGCTTTCCTGTCTCCCTAGGACAAATATCGAGTGTCTGTAACAGGAACCCCCAGCCAGCTGGGGCTGAGGTGCAGTCACCCATGACATGAGCTCTCTTCAGATTCCCCTTCTGACATCCAAGGAGCTGTGCACTTGTAGGGAGATGCCACCAGGGTCTCCCTCTCTCCACCCGTTTCCTGTTCTCTTACTTTCCTGTAGTATCAAACATCATGGCTGTCCTAGCCGTTGCCTCGTGACTGGCACACGGTGGTTATAAAGGAGACCTGGGCCTCCTGGGCCCTAGTGAAGCTCTGGACTCCCAGACAGACCTGCTCCCCCAGCCTTCCCTCCTCCCAGGAAGCCTCCTTGGGGAGGCAGAAGGAAGGAACCTGGAAGAGCAACAAAGCCCACACAGGAGCTTTCCCAGGCTCAGGCGTGGCCCAGGGCACCCGCAGCCCTGTGTCTGCCTCTGCCCAGTGCCCTTTCCCTGCTGTGTGCTGAGGGCTCAGCAGGCTGGTGGCTCCTCTGAAGGTCCCCCTCCCTCCCCCACCCCACATCACAGCACCTGTGAGGAGTCTCTCCCAGGCTTTGGGGGGAGGCTGCCCCTCACCCCACCACCCTCCCAGGGCTCACTGCCCCTTCCCCTCATCTAGGAGTGCCAGGGGGCTGTGGGCTCAGGTTAGCTCCCCACAGGTCCCAAGAGGATAAGTGGGGGTGGTCTGTCCTTCTATGTGGTGCCCCTGGGCAGGTGCATTGGATGACCTGAACTGTACACGTGGCCATTAGATGGGGGACATTTAAGAGAACCAGAGACAAGAAAGGGGCAGAAACTGGAAGGGGAGAGACGAAGGAGCCCAAGGTGCCCAGAGCTCAGCAGGGGACATCCCTCCTCTGGCATCTCCATGGTGTTGGGGCCAGTGAGCTGTGGTGATGAGGGCAGGCTCAGGACTTGGCCCTGGGGTGGAGTCTGGCCTTGGCCACCATCTCCCCTAGTGTCCTCAGGCAAGGGCTCAGCCTGTCTGAGTCTGGGCTTCTTCAGCTGTTAGTGAGAATCAAGCAGTGGTGTGAGGAGGAGATTAAGAGGACTCGTGGGGGGCCTGGCCCAAGTGAGCACTCCAACAATGGTTGTTGTTATGAGTCCTTGACTGGGCAGGAGGGAGTGGACTTTTAAGAGAGGAATCTAAAAGGAGCTTAGGCAACGCACCCAAATGAGGAAAGGGTGAGGGCTTGTCCCGCACGTTCTCTCCTCCTGGCCTTCTGCTCAGGGCAGTTGCTGCTGTGTCTCCAACCTTTATGGGTCCTCTTGGGCAGGACCTGTCTGATTTCCTTCTCCCCACATGCCCAGTGCTCTGTGCCTCTTGGGTGCTGAGAGCTAACATCGGTCCCTGGCTTTGGACCATCCATTGCCTTGGTGGGTGACCATCTCTCCTCATCCCCTCATTGGCTCTTCATATGTCCCATGGGCTTGGCCTGGGCTGTGGAGCTCCCTTGTCTGGAGGCTGTGGACAGGAACACAAACACTGAGCACCCAGCACCTCTGCCAGGTCACCCTGGATGGTGGGCTCCTGGGTTCTCACTGGAGCCCTTGATAAGGGTGGAGCCTTCAAGATCCCACTTGTGGTGGTCATGGCTGGGCAGAGCCTGGACATAAATGGGCAGGCTGAGGGGCTCAAACCACACAGAGCAGGTAAGAGAGAGGCTGGGGGCCAGAAGGGAAGGGGAGGTATAAGCTGACCATATGGAGACTAAATGGGGAAGCTGAGACCAGAGGGGTACTCGAGACAGAGTCTCTTCCAGGACTGGCTGCATACTTTGGGGAGCCCAGTGTAAAATGAAAATATGGGGACCCCTGATCAAAACTGACTGAGAACTTCAGGATGGGTGTTACTGCCCAAAAGGGAGGCTGTCTGCCTGCCAAAAGACATGCCAATAGTCCTGAGGCAAGGTGGTAGGAGAGAAAAGACTTTATTATAGCTTGCTAGCAAAGGGGGAGATGGCTGACTCATGTGTGTAAGAACCACCTTACAGAACAAGACTATAGGCTAGTTATATACAGGGTTGGTCTCCAGATGGAGGGATCCATCTGATCTCCAGGTGGGCCAGACACCTGGTCTTAGTTCCTGATAATCTTTTGTTTTACTGGGTATGCATCAGAGACCAGAGCAACACCCTATACCCTGATCTTTCAGTTGTCATTGATGATGGCCATCAGCATACAGTCTCTGACTGGGGGTCATAACGTTCCTGAGGAACTCAAAAGAACGAAGTTATCAACTAATAGCAGCTGGGAGGGGCCATAAAATTGACAGAGCGTGTCTGGGTTAGTTAATCAGAGGTCATTCAAAGTTACAATATGGTTTTTTTCCTACAATATGGCTTTCCTTATGTCAACTTTGTGTTGAGCTGCTATCAATTTCCCCCTTCTGTTGTTCATCCTCAATCTTGAGGGATATCCTGTTGATGAGGGGCATAGGTTGTTCCATCTCACTGAACCAGTCTCTTAGTAAGATGGTGATGCAGGTTTATAGGCCAAATTTAGGCCTATATTGTGTGAGCAAGTAAACAGGTATTTAATAAGAAGCATTTCTAGAGAGACAAAAAGAAAAACAAGGTTAATGGTGGGAGCAAATTATAAACCAGTTTCTGACCCCAGGGGGCAGCCCGGCAAGAAGATTTCTAGATGTCAGAGTTGAAGCATCTTTTGCAGGTTGAAATGTATGATGATATCATTGGGTATTTAGGTATCTTTCTGAGTGGCTTAAGTAGTGACAGACATGAATCTCTCTTAAGATTCTATCGAGACCTCCAGCTTAAGTTTGCAAGGCTTCAGGAAAAAGGGCTGGTTCCATTCTCAATGATTGAAATGCAAATGATGGAAAAATTCAAAATGTTAATTTGGATATTTGTAGCCAGATACCTCAGGAGACTAGAATAATTCAGGATCTAGTCCAGTTAACAGATATAAAACAAAAACCTGAAAGACAATTAACAGAACTAGAATCTAATATCTATATGAATGTGTATGAATCTAATATGAATGTGTACTATAGTTTCTACTGAAACATAATTTTTCTCCCTGAAATCCCCTCATTTTTTATAGAAGATAACAAAATTAAGGCCAACTGGTTTGTAAAATGTCTAGTTTCAATAAAACTTGATTTGATTATTTATATAAGTGCAGCAAAAATAGCCATTGATCATATAGGCTCTTTTAAATCTGCTCTGTTGGAACTTTCTATAAGGAATCTCAGATTGAACTTTAAAGGCCTCTTGGGCCAGGAAAGGCAGACAAAGTATTTGTCATCCATGTGGAATACCTTAGATTTGGGTGAATTCCTCTCTTCTCGAGGTTCCCAAAATATTTTGAGGTTCCTTGCACCTGTCAGAGAAGTGACCTTCTTTACTCATCTGGTAAGTTCGTTTGGACCTTGTAAATAAGGTACCAGGCCAATATTTCCCAGTGGCTTTATTTCATAAAGTCCAACCTTTGCCTCTTAAAGCTCAGTCATATCTGAGCCTATGGTTGTTTCTCTCAAATATGACATTCCAGTCAAAGCCTTGGTAACATAACCAATGTTTCCAATTGTGTCCTATTAAAAGGAGAACAGATTCTTACTGAACTTATGCAAATAACTATATTGCCATGGAAATAACAATACTCACTCACTCACTAAGGGTTTCAAAATTCTCGAGGGATCAGGTAGGGAGAAAAAGATAAATGTTTCACTTCTGCTACAAAGGTATAATTTACTAAATTGCTATAAGTTATAGCTAGCTTGAGAGAAAGAGATTTCCTTAAATATGGAAAAAACCACAAAACATTAAAAAAAGGAATATTTCAAACAAAAGTCATAAAAATTATAATCATCCTCATCAGTTCATTCAGTCCTGTGCAATCAATTCTTGTTCTTAATCTTCCATTAGTAGTTTCACAAAGTCATCTGTTTTTCGATTAGAGTTCTGTAATTTCTTACCCTGTTCAGTTCTATAATCTGAAAGGTTATCAGAAGCCTGTGTTCTAGAGTAAGTGTCAGAGTGCTTTCCAGGAACTTTTCGGAAAATGAAACATACTTTGTAAAAGCATCAGGGTAAAACAATAACTGTCTGTAAATGATAAGACTTCAAAATGTCAATTGACAAAGGAATTTGGTTAACTCTAATGATATACAACACTTCAAGATAATAACTAGAATTATAGTGACAACCAGAGCAAATAAGAATTTTAGGAATGTTACATAATTTTTAAAACATTTATATCAATAACATTTATCCAAATAATACCACCTAAGAAGGTTTATCATCACTTATCTGACAATGCCTCCCATGTAATTTAACATACCAAATAAGCCTAATTAGTTTAGTATCTGCTTCTTCTTCTTTTTTTTTTTTTTGCTTTTTCTCTCAAAATCCTCCCAGTACATAGTTGCATATTTTAGTTGTGGGTCCTTCTAGCTGTGCTATGTGGGATGCCACCTCAACATGTCCTGATGAGTGGTGCCATGTCCACACCCAGGATCCAAAGTGGTGAAACCCTGGGCTGCTGAAGCAGAGCTTGCGAACTTAACCACTTGGCCACAGGGCTGGCCCAAGTATCTTCTTCTTTATAGGAAGAG
Source organism: Equus quagga (assembly GCF_021613505.1). Taxonomy (NCBI): domain Eukaryota; kingdom Metazoa; phylum Chordata; class Mammalia; order Perissodactyla; family Equidae; genus Equus; species Equus quagga. Next base: position 2,554,396 of record NC_060273.1, read on the forward strand.
AGAGGACAAACTTCTGTGAATAGTCCCAGGGCTAATTGGAAATTCTCAAAGTTTCCTTTTTTCTTTTTTAGTCAAAAGAAAGACTTTAATTTTGGGGGAAGTTCATCAAAAATATCAAAAAGAGTTTTAAAACACTTGGTCAAATAGAAAACAAAGCTTAGTTATCCATTCAATCAAAGTGACAACAGAGATAGTAAAAAAAAAAAAAAAAAAAAAAAAAAAACTTTAATAGAGAGACCTCAGATTTTTGAACATAGGAAATTACTTTAACAAAACATAGTTTTCTCTCTTTTAGGTAGACTTACTTAAAGATGAAGAAAAATCTTTTATAATCTCTTTATCAACAGCACTTCAAAAGTTCAAGAAAATTATCCTTGTAAGAGAGAGAAGAGAAAATTCTAATTTTGCACCAGCTTACTTTTGACATTAAAACTCATTTACTTGGGGCTGGCTGCATGGCCAAGTGGCTAAGTTTACCTGCTCCACTTCAGTGGTCCACGGTTTCACTAGTTCAAATCCTGGGCATGGACATGGCACCACTGGTCAGGTCATGCTGAGGTAGCATCCCACGTAGAAGAACCAGAAGGACCTACAACTAGAATATAAACTATGTACTTGGGGGCTTTGGAGAGAAGAAGAAAAAGAAAAAATAAAGAAGATTGGCAACAGATGTTAGCTCAGGTGCCAATCTTTAAAAAAATACTTATTTACTTAATTGGATTTACTTTACTCTTAGTCAACTGGACATACATAAAATTCCTCAGGTTTTACTTTCACAAACTTTCTGTCACTTTTTTATGTTCAGAATTTGTCCCAAGTTTTTTCCTTTTTTCTTTTCCTAATACTTTAGGACAAATTTATCTTTCTTAAGAAAACAAACACATAACTCTATTCTTTATACTGTCTTTACTGATAACATACATTTTACTTTCCTTGTATACAAACTATCTAGAAATACATGCTTCCTCAGAGAAAATTCCTCAGCACGTATAAATCACATCTATCAACAAACCTAAGCATTTTTAGTTTCTCTGAGATAAGAAACCAAAGGCAGACAAATCTATGCTTAACAATCAACTTCTAATATTTTATCTTATGTGGAAATGACCTAGATAATCAACAAATTTTTACCATTTAACTTAATTCAGCAAAACTCTAAAGTTTTAAGTTACCAAAAAGAATTTGGAAGCCTTTTTTCAAGTAGACAGACCATAAAACATAATTATTATACTTGAAAACTCTTACCCATTTTCATATGTCTAAATCATTTGTTTCTGACAATTATGTTTACATTACCCATGAAAACTTCATGAGCCATTAGACATTAGCTAACATTTAAAGCTGTCATTTTGCTGATGAATCTGTAACGGGGCAACATGAGCTTGTTTGACTAGTATACCTAGGCTGCATGTCCGCATCATTCCAAATACTGACAGTTATGAGGACACGCCTATTTCAATCAAACCAACAAACCTAAACAAGCTTTGCTTTACCAAAGATTAATTTATATCATGTTAACTTGAAAGACATTTGGGTTAGTTTCTATTACATTTAGAAATAATTTATGTAAGCACTTACTTTAAGCCAATTTCAATACAGCTCTTAATTTTGGCCACATCTTCTGGAGGCAAAATACCGCACATATATGACATACACATAGACATACACGAGCACACAGGTAAACAGAGACAGAGACCTCATAGCTTCCATTAAATTTTTGTGAATTAGGTGCAATACAAAACTTACTAGTTTATGAGAAACATTTGCATTTCAAAGAATGGCTCTCAGGTCCTAGAGAAGATGGGAGCAGAAAATGTACATCATAAAGGCACAGAGAAAGCAGTCAAGTTTTCTCCAAGATGGGGTTTCTGGGGTGTAACCCACACAATTGAAAGTGTTTGCAATTAGTTAAAATTGCATCCCCCCAAGGGGATGAGTCTCTGGGGATGCTTGGGGCATTCCCCATGGCAGTAAAGCAGGCATCCAAAAGACAGCAGCTCAGAGAAGGGCGCAGAGCCCAACTGTGGCCCTCAACACAGTTATAAGATTTAGTTAAGTCCCACGTGGCCCAGGCACTTCATCCTGGAGCCAGCAGAAGGGAAGGCAGGGAGGCAAAAGGCAAAGGCCTGGAGTAGGTCTGGGTCTGGGGCTCCCAACACCAGGGTCAAGAGTTAAGTCCCTGGCAAAAGGTTTTCAGGTTTTCGATTTTTACAGGAGGTCCAGCTCGAACTTAACCTTGACTTGGTGACAACAAAGGAGGCGACGAACAATACAGACAAATAAGGGAAAGAGGTGATCAGGCCCCACCCTCATGGCTTCTTTCCAAAGGTTATCAAGATAAGGGTCACATAAACAACAGTTCCCGTGCTGGGGCACACAACCCCAGCGGGACAGTTTACAGAATTAATACAGGTCTCCTGTCCTCATAACTGACTCAGTAGGTGCCTAAAATCCTCACAGGCTCTTGACAGGAGACAAAACAGAGTTCATATTGTCAGTTAAATAACCGACCCAGGGGCCAACCTGGAATCACTCGTGCCAAACAGATTGACAGAAACCAGAAACAAGAACTGTCAAGAGAGGCCACCTCTCTCGGGGTCGCTGGGGTGATCAGGCCTGGAAACCACAGGAGAGTTCCCAGGGGTGGAGCCTTTGACTCTTGAAAGATTAAAGACTTTTCCTTGTTCCTTGGTTTGGAGGCTCAAAAAGAGCCCAAAATGGCCACTGTAATTTTAAATTATCCCAGGTTGTCTTGCCAGCTGTTTACAGTTATCCCCATTTTAAGGGACATTTCCCAAGGCGGCCATAACGAACAAGGTAATTTCTAAAGAGAGTTTGTGGCAATCACTGAGAAACTCAGTCCCCAAACTGCCGACTTTAAGCTGTTTACTGACACAGACACAGAAAAACCAGACACCAATGAACTAATCCTCAGATTTAGGGTAACAAGTCCTACAACTGTTCCCACTCTGAATGCATGCCCAGATGGTCCTATTGGACCCCAGGTGGTCCTGCCATAAATGGAAAGACCCCAGATGGAGGGGAAGGGAGTTCACAGCTGTCCCTAAGGCAACTTACCCTATTCCAGATTGAGCTTGTGGAATCCCCAGATGTAGCCACTTCTCTTCCTACCACAGTCAGTAGGAGGCAGCTGGTGTTGGTATGGGAAAGCAGGAAGGTCAGATCCCCAGGACAAGGAGAGCCTCGGCAGGCACAAGGGGCTTATCTGACCAGTTGCCCACCCAAGATGGACTGGCCATGAGCAGGACTTAAGGTTCCATATAGGGTGCCATATTTGTTATGCCCAAAGGGGAGGGTCATCTGCCAGCCGCAAGATGTGCCAATAATCAAGAGGCAAGGTGGTAAGAGAGAAAGGGTTTTCTTACGGTTTGCTAGCAAGAGGGAACATGGCTGACTAACATCAGAAAGAACCATCTTACACAACAAGGACTACAGGCAGTTATACAGGGGGATGGTCTCCGGGTGGGGAAGGCATCTGGTCTTAGTTCCTGATAATCTTTTATCAGGCTATGCATCTGAGACTGCAGCAAGGCCCTATACCCGGATCTTTCAGTTGTCACTGATGATGGCTCTCAGCATAGACTCTCTGCCCAGGGCTCATAACATTTCTAAGGAACTTGAAAGAAGACACTTATCAACTTAGAGCAGCTGGGAGAGGCCATAAAACCTACAGAGCACGAATATCTCCCGGAGGGCGCATAGCCAGCTGGATTAGTTAACAAGGTCATTCAAAGTTACAATATGGTTTTTTTTTCCCTACAGTTGGCTTCCCTTATGTCAACCTTGAGTGGTGCATGTAACATGGGGACATCGGAGCATCCAGTCAGGCAGACGCCCTTCTGAGCGACGGAGCAGGTGGCACATCCGAGAAATAGCCCTGGATGCTGTTTCTCATTTGGCCCTTGAAGCCTGTAGGAAAAGAAGGTTCCCTCAGTTCTCCTCACGCAGCCTCAGGGGCCGCACGACCCCTCACCCCTGACCTCTCCTCCCAGAGACTTCTCTCAAGTTTTCTCCACGTCCCACCCCTCATGACTGAAGGCCCAAGTCCCTGGACACTGCCTGGAAGCCATGCTGTTGTTGCTGGCCCTCCCACTCCTCTCAGGGGCTGCCTGCGGCACCCATGGTAAGACCCAGCCCGTCCCAGCCCCTCCCGTCCCAGCCCAGCACGCAGCCCTGGCCTCCACACCTGCCCCCTACAGCGCTGGAGCAGACGTTTGAAGCGGCGGGCTCGGGCCCAGGAGCTGTGCTGCTGCCTCCCCTCCTGCTCCCTCTCTCCTGGTACACACCGTCCTCCAGAGATGCAGGGCCCAGGCGGCTCCTACCCCTACATCAGGGGAAGAGCGGGGGAGACCCAGGCCATCGGGTCTTCGTGGGGATAATGGGCCTCATCAAGGGGTGAGTAAGACCCGGGGCCCTGGGATGAGTCCGCACATGGTCCCCGAATGTGCTGACTCCACACTGCTTCTCCGAGGATGCTTTCAAACCCCCGGAGCCCCTAGAGCAGGCCCTGCCCTTCCACCTCTGCTTCCTCCCGACCTCACCCCTGTGCCCTCACACTCAACCCCGTGGCCTGGCCTGATGTACCACCCAGGGCCAGGATGCTGGAGGGAGAGGGAACGACACAGGCTGGGGGTGAGGGGATGGGTAGCCAGTTCTGACTGAGGCTGCTGAAAAAGCCTTGAAGTTCCCAAGGACCAGCTTCACGGTGTCAGGATGGTGCCATCTGGAGGATCGCCTCTCTGGAATTTTCTGGCTGCCTTAGGTTCCCTGGCTAGTAAACGGCAGAAACCCGCTCAGGCTAGGAAGACCACCAGCGTCTCCCCCGGTTCGTCACCTGCAGCTCTGTCTCCCCCACTGCTCCTTTGCTCTGTCCTCCAGGGCCGTCTCCCCGACAGGCCCCATCCTCACCTCGCCCACCAGCTTCTGCCTCCAGGGGCCTCTCCTTCTTCCCCAACGCCCAAGGTATCTTGGGGTAGGGTTGCCAAACCCACTAAATAAATATACAGTACATGCAGTTAAATTTGAATTTCAGATACGCATGCATTCTTCTTAGTATAAGTATGTATCATGCAGTATTTGTGACACAGTAAAAAAAATCAGTATTTGGGACATAGTTATACTTTTAAAAATGCAATGTTTGATGTATACTTACACTAAAAAATTATTTGCTATTTCTCTGAATTTCAAATTTAACTGGGTGTCCTGCATATTATCTGGCAACATTCTTGGGGTGTGTCTTGCATGTAAGAGCAGGAAGCAGCTGGCTCCAGAGTGGACTAGACCCTGGCTAGAGCCATCAGGCCGCCTCTCCATCTCTTCTGCTGTTCTTGGTTCATAGGTGTACCCTCCCACCAAGGAGACATGGCTGTCCCATGAGTCCCTGCTCATAGGTCACAACACCAGGCCCACCCAGAGCCTGGCTTGCCCATCTCTGGCCCTGAGAATGAGGGCCCAGCTTGGGTCACGGTCCACCTCTGGTCCACTGGGCTTAGGTGAGGGGGCAGAGTCTCAGTGTGGCTGCTTCCCCCTCACTCCAGGTGGACTGGGGGAGGGGCCGAGAGAGGGGACAGTGTGAGCTGGGCAGACTCTGGGGAAGATGCAGCCCCAGGAGGAGGGCCGCAGTGGGAAAGCTGCCCCACCATCTTACAGACTCTTTTCCCACTGGTGCAGCAGGTCACTGTCCAGAACACCCTCGCCGCGGCCTCTGCCCCAGCCACCTCACAGCGGTCCACCCTGGCCACTAGGACACACAGGATAATGTCAGAAGCAGCCAGGGAACCCAGAGTCTGACCACAGCAGGGCCAGACTCTTTGGGGACTGAGGGAGAGGGAGGGGCTGTGATCACTGGTCTGAGGATAGGTGACAAAGCCTCTGGGAGACAGAAGGGGACCTTAGGAATGGGAAGAAGACCCAGTGGGGCAGCCCCAGGGCCAGAGAATTGACACATAAGGGAAAGACATGGCCACTCCCGGGGGTTAAGCCTGCTGCCAGTCCAGCCAGCACTGGGTAGACGGCAGGATGGACTTCCTAGCCCAGGGCAGGCAGAGCTGGAAGGTGAGATGGAGCGGAGGCGTGGCGGAGGTGGGGCCAGCGGAGGCCGCCCCCCTCCCAGCCTCCAGCTGAGGTTTGGGGCGCAGTGGAGCCCGCGGTACGGAGCCCCTGGCGGCCGCGCGCAGGACTTCCTGCTGTGGACGGGCGAGCGCATCACCGCGGTGGCCAGCAGCGCGCGCGCTTGCATCCGGCCCCTGCGCTGGACCCCCAGCAGGGGACGCGAGGCCACGTTCGGGCACCCGGCTCTTCCGCCTCTGGGAAATCGGCTTCAAGTGGAGAATGCCCCGGAGCAGCTGTCTGCAGAGGGACCCGCCGCGGTGACCGCACAGCCGACCACCGCGCGGGGAAGGAAGTCTCAGCGGGATCGCCTGCGACGTCCAGGTCCGACCTTGCGCAGTTTTGAGTGCCGGGGCGCGGCCTCCTCCAGCCAGGTGCGCTGGGTCAGCGGCGGGGCCGGAGACCAGGTGACCCTGGGCTGGTACCGGGCGGCAAGGCCAGAGCGACCCTGAATGCTCTACCGTGTTGAATAAAGGTTCACACACACGTGGCCCGGGGTGGTCCTTGTCACCGAGGGGTGTGGTCCGGAAGCCCCCAGCTCCCCCTGTTCCCCCTCCACCCCTGGCAGAGCACTAGGCGAGGACTGCATCATGAGGATCCTCTCCGCTACCGCCTGTCTCCGTGGTCCCCGGGAGGGCTTGGCTCAGAGGATGCGCTCAGTGTTTGCCTGGGAGCCATTCTGAAGGAAATCTCAAGAACTGTCACGAGGATGGATCCGCTGGGCCACGGAGTGTGCATGCTTTGCCGTTAGTCTGCAAACAGCACCTGAGCTGGGCCATGCTTCCCCTCTCCCCCCCTTTTTCCAATCTGCATTCTCCTCCCCCTCTTCCTCTACCTCCTCTCTCCTGTGCCTCATCCCCCTCCTCCTCCTCCATCCCCTCCCCCTCCTCTTCCCACTGTCCTCCCCCTCCTCCTCTCATCCTATCTGATCAGGTCACAAGGCAGTGACTGCTGTGGGGATCAGTGCTGTCTCTATTCAGGTCAACATTGTCCCATTTCTGGTCCTCCTTGTTGCCACCCCAGGAGGCATAAGGAGGCAGGTCCCCCTGGCAGCTGCCAGCCCCAAGAAAGATGGGTGCCTGAGAAAGGGGTCAAGAATCTCTAGTGTTGCAAACAGATTCCCTTTTAGAAAGCCAGGGGCAGGAAAGGAATTATGCACCAGACCTGGCCCTGGGCTTCCCAGAGCAGCTGTGAGGGTGGGATGAGAGTCCCCTGCCCGTCCATGGCTTCGCCCCCCATGAGAAGAAAGGAGCTCCCTGCAAAGCAGCCTCAGATGGCTGGTCAAGTGTTTCCACCTGCGTGCGCTCTACAAACACTGGCGCTCTTGTTATCGGCAGGTGAACAGGCAGGTCTGAAAACACCCTCAATTGTGAAGGAGTGATGTGTGTAGATTTCAGAATGTCTGGAACAACTGAACTGTAATTGATACAAGAAGGTCACGGGTGCTGTTGATGGGGTATATGAGGTCACATGTATACTTGGAGGAAATATGAAATTTCCTATAGCAGACAATGAAATAGAAGAGGTAATTTTTTCCCCATCCAAGTTCATGAATTCCTGAAATTTTCCCACAGAATCCAGGTTGAGAACCACAAAGAGCTCTCAACCAGCCTTTAAAATTAGAGAGGAGAAAAATGTCATCCTGTACCTCAGGCAGAAAGATGAGGATCTTCAGGGAAATCATTGCCTTGATCTGGGGTCACGAGCCTGGACTTTGCAACTAGACCATGTCACACTGAATCCCAACTCTGCCACTTCCTGCTACAAGCCCCTGTGCTCCCTATGCCTCAGTTTCCTCCTTTTTGGAAACAAGGATACTGGCAGTTCTGTCCTCGTGGGGCTGCTGTGAGCAGGGGTTCAGGGGACAGGCTGCACTTGGCAGGATCCCTGAGAGTTTGGCTGTCACAGTTCTCTGGACGGGTGCGTGCTCGTGTCACAGTGTACGGTGTGTTTCTCCTGTGGGTTGTGGTCCAATGTTTGGAGCCTGGTCCCTGGAGGACTCGGGGACTCAGGCCTCGCGACTGCTGCCGTGGGCATCCAGGTGTGGGATGGGGTACACAGAACATGCAAGGTCTGGGGCTACATTTGTTTCCCGATGCTTCCATAACAAATTCACGCACATGGAGTGGCCCAGTCCGTGGCTATCTCTGGCTCTGGCCTTGGCCCATGTTGACCCCTCCCCTGGGATGCCCTGCTCCCCTGTCTCCACCTGTCCACTTCTCACGAAGCCTTTAGGACTTAGTCAGACGTTGCCTCCTCCAGGAAGGCTTCCCTGAGGCACACCCCACCTCCCCACCTCTGGGCAGGTGCCTCTGCACAACGCCCTGCCTGTGTCCCCATCAATGCAGATGCCACAACCAACAGTCTCCGTCTGCTTCTGCTTCTGTCCCTTGGGGTGCCCTTCAGCTGGAAGCCCAGCGTCTTCTTCTTTACACCCTCAGTGCCCAGGAGAGCCTGGTGTGGGTGAGGCCTTGGCAACTGTGTGCTAAGTGAGTGAGGGACTGACTGACTGAATGAATGAATGAATGAGTGGCTTCCCTGGGGCCCCTTGCACACTCCAGGAAGCCTGGACCTGAGTCTGGGCCGGCAGAGGCCAGCTGGATGGGCTTGGGGTGGGGAATGGGGACAGGGCATCCTTGGAGCCCGGAATCCTCAAAGTTTGTTGGATCGGCCCAGGGTCTGCATGGGCAGGTCCCGCATCCTCGGCAGAATCACAGAGGCCTGTGGTGTCAGACCCACCTCCTGCCTCATCCCACAGCTCAGATCACTGAGCTCAGCCCCAGAGCCTCACCCTCCACAGGCTCAGAAGGTTTGGGTTGTACCCCAGACCCAAGGACCATGCCTGGACGCACTGTTCCTGCAAAAACTTCATTTATTGGTGGATTCTGATTCAGGGTCCCCACTCAGATACTCCAGTGCTGTCAGCCCACCATGTGCCAGAGGGCCTCAGCAGGGTGACCTGTGCCCCATCCCTGGGAACCCAGGAGCACTCATTTCTCCGGCTATCAGGTGGTACTTGTTTTGCAGTGGCCTACTCCACTCGAGGAACCTCCCACTGAAAGCCGATGCTTGTGATGCCGAGGGAATTATAGAGGCCAAAGATTCCCACGAGCACCATCTCAGTCTGGCCTGGGAGGGCAGAGAATCTGCTGCCCACTGCCTGCCCAAACTCGGCCAAGCGCCTTTGGTTGGTGTATATGACCAGGTGCCGGAGATAACGCTTGTGAGCACCAAAGACACCTATAATGTGTTCCCTTGGCCGAAGCAGGAATTCCTGGGTCTTCCCACCTCGGACGCCATGACTTCCTCTCCAGGAGGATCCATATCTCAGCTGGATGCTGGGAGAAAGGGGGAGCTTTGGACACCTGGGACCCAGGAGACTCACTGCTCCCTGCGTCGTCTGACCCCAAGCCACCCCTCCCTGGCCACCAGAGCTCAGGGCTGTCACTGCAGCATGAGTCCCTGAGCACATGAATCTGGGTGCTGACACAGACATGCTGGTCTCGAAACCCTGCTCTGCTGCCTTTGGGCTCTGTGATCTTGGGTTTGTTACCCAGCCTCTCTGGGCCTCAGTTTCCTCATCTTCCAAGTGGGAGTGATTATTGGAACATTCATGGATCATCCGTAAGAAGAGCTGGACCCAGTGCCCAGTCCCCGTGACCCTCAGGGGGTGCCAGTCTCTGTCATTGCGGGGAGCTGTCCCTGGGCCCAGCTTGGACTTCCTGAGCCCGAGTCAGGCTGCCTAGGTCAAAGGCCTGAGAAGCAGGTGACTTCCCACACTCACCTTGGGAGTCCCACTAGCTCTGCCCATCTGGCCTTCTCTGTGTCCTTGCCCCACTTTGGTGCCTCTCCTGTGACCTACCTGTCCTCACCTCACTCCACCCACACTCTGTCCCCTTTGGTGCTGGCTGCTCTGGCCCATTCCCTCTCCCAGGTCCCCGGGACCCCGTCAGTGCAGAGCCAAGACCTGCCCCAGGCCTTGAGCAAGGACAGCACCCCAACATTTGGGGAGCTTCCCTGGGCTTTGTGCCTCTACACACTTCTGCCGACTTGTGTTCAGCCAGCAGTCCACTCGGAACCTCACTTCCTTTCCTCTCTGACCCTAACCTGTTCTGATATGAATGGTTTGCTGGAAAGGAGGCGGCTGAGGAAAAGGGACAAAGGGAAATGTGATGGCTGGTGGCTCCATGACTCCAAGGACCCAACAGGCCTCAAAGAGTCATCAGGACCCAGTGTGGATGTTGGGAGAAGATGCGCTAAGCCCCCTCCCCACCTTCCCGAGATTTGTCATGAGTGGGGCACAGCCGTAGAGCTCATGGCCCGGCTCCTACTCACCTCTTAATCACATCTGAATCACCTATAGACACCCGAATCCCAGTGATGTCGTTTTCATAGTCTGGAGTGCTACTGAAATACAGGTCTTCTCCAAGCTCATAATTCTCTAGATGATGAAAGAAGCAGGCAGGGAGAGAAAATAAACCACATGGTGACATGCAGGCTATCTCTGCCCAGAATTGGATGCAGCCCCTCCAGGCAAGTGGGACAGTCCTGAGACTAGAGTTAGTCCGTGACCAGGGCAGGGCCCAGACCTTGGATCTCTGGGATGCAGAGAGGGGAGGGTGGCCACCAGAGGGATAGGCTGGAGGGGGCTGACCCAGCCAGACTTAACGCTGTGCCCAGCAGGTGGTGCTCCACAGGAGGGCAAGGGTCAGCCACAGCAGCATGGCTTCTGGCTGGAAGGTCCCAAGGCTCCTGCAGAGAGGAGGACAGTCCACCCGACTCTCAGAGAGGGATTCCGCCCGATCTCACCAGGCCCATCCATGGAGAAGGAGCCCCATCTTACCTGGACAGGAGAGTCCTGTCACTGGGCAGTCTGGTTGTACCTGAGCGCCCTCCACCCAGCCCTTTATACCCTCCCACACTCTGTGGGCGCCCATCCATAAGGAAGGAGCAAGGGGCACCAAGGGACAGGAAGGGGCTGGGAGGTGAGGACTCTTCCTGGGGAATCTCCAGAGCCATCCTGGGAGAGGCTCCTGGACCTGCTGTGTTTGTTTTCTTGGCCCCGTGGCCTGCACAAACAAGATGGGACATTGGCAGACATTTCACTGTCACCTGTGGGTCTCTCTCCTCAGCACCTGGACTAGATCTTTGTCTCAGAGGAGGAGGGGTTTGCTGAGAGCCCTTCCCAGCTTGGCCAGACAGGTCAATGCCATGGGGGGAGGGGGCTGTAGATCAGATGCCCATGGAAGCTCTGTGGGACCCAGGGTTCCTGCTTTATACAGAAGCGGGGTCAGGACCTCACTGAGGCCTAGGCAGAGCCTTGTGTCCCATGGGCTTTGAGGAGCCAAGGCTAGCTCCCCACTGACCCTCAGAGAACCAGATTGGGCAATCCAGTCCTATGTGCCTGGCACCAGGTAGGAAAGACACTCCAGGTACTGGCCTTCCGTGGTCTGTCACTTGGAGATGTCAGTGACTTTCCCTCTGTGACGAGTCTGGGCATAGCTGGAGATGACCAGCTCGGGGGTGTGGGATGACGGGACAGCCATAGTGCTGAGACAGGAGGCACAGAGGATAGGAAGAGGGAGATCTCCAGGCCAGTCCTTCCTAGAGTGCCCGGGGCCAGGCCAAGGTCAGACTTTATCTGGGAGGTGACAGGCTGCTTCTCAGAGGCTCGGTCCTGCTGGCCCTGCTGGTGGGGCATGTCCAGGATTCCTTGTTGGGCTGCAACCAAGGCTGTCTGCAGGTCCCATGGACGTTTGGGAAGAAGCACAGGGTCACAGTCATCACAATAGGGGGTGATTGTTGGCACTGGAGCCAGATTGTGGCCCAAATTGTGTCTTTCCTACTGATGAGGCAAGAGATCTGGGGAGCCTGTCACCTCTGTGCACTTTGATTGTTTCATCCAATATATGGGGTAACGATAGAACCTAGTCCTGGGGTGTTATGGGAATTAGGTACAATCCTTCTCCATCTAAGGGCCTGGACACCTAAGACTTCATGCCCTATGGGCAGGTGTGCAAGGCTATTACTTGCAGCATCCTTTAAAATCGCAGAAGCTTAGAAAGAACAGATTATCCCTCTAAAGGGGACCCATTACATAAATGACAGTCATCACTACTGTGGAATACTACACAGGCGTGAAGAAGGGATGCCACAACCTGCTGTTCTGATACGTTGCCCAAGGAGACAGGCCTGATGTTGACTGGAGGGTTTAGAATGCCCCCATTTGGTTACAAGAGAAAAGGGGTGCACAGGAAGGCTGTGTGTGTGCAGACTCACCCCGGAAGTGCTGTCTCACTAGGAACTGGGGACACTGGTATAATCAGGATGGCAGTGCTGGGAGTACTGGGGGTTGGGTGGAGGCCCTTTCTAGCTGGTACCTCCATTATCTGCACCAGGTACCTAGGCCAAGGCCCAGCAAAGTACTGCCCGCAGGCCAAATTGTGCCCTCCGTCTGTTTGTGCTCAACCTAGGGGCTAAGAACACTTGTTACATTTTTCAATGGTTAGGAAAACTTCAAGGAAGAATAACATTTCGTGACACAGGAGGATTCTATGAAATCCAGTGCCATCGCCCATAAATAAGTGTTCTGGGTGCAGCCACACCCATGTCTTCTGGGGCTGCTCCCATGCTACAAGGGCAGAGCTGAGTAGTTGTGACAGACTCTATGACCCGGGAAACCTAAAATGTGTGCTCTCGGGCCCTCCAGCCGCTCCCTGTTGGGTGCCTGTTCCCTTCCCTGGCACAGACGCAGCCCTGTCCATGGTGCTGGCCTTGTGGGTGGGATGAGAAACTGGCCGTTCTGGGAGACCAGAGCAGAGAGGTGCTTGGTCCTGACTACCATGCCCTTCCTCCTGGCCCTGCACTGGCCTCCCTGTAGAGGCTCCTTAGGGCCCAGGACTCCACTGCCTCTTGTTGCAAAGGTGAGGGCCCCCATTTTCCTCCCGATGCCCCTCACCTCCCCAGCAGCCTTCGGGTCCCCAAATGCAGCAGAAGCTGGGCCAGGGAGGCACAGCAGCTGGTGGCCTGCAGAGGGGCGGCAGCTCCACTCCTGCGGCCCCAGGACCCTCCTGTGGGGAGGAGGCCGAGAGGCCCAGAGCTCACAAGCACAGCTCTTGAGGAAGCGGACTGGCCACACAAAGATGGTTGTGGTCCTGTCCCAGACCAGCCTCTGGGCACGAATGTGGCTACTGCTGCCAATTCAGGTGCCTTCTCTGCAGCTCCAGGCTAGCAGGGTTTGGCACCCAGAAGGAGGATCTCCGCGCCAGCACTCCAGGAAGCACATCCTGGGTGGGAGTTGGAGGATAAGACAGTTGCCAGCCTGGACGGGGGGAGGAGGGGACGTGCCCAATGGCACACAGGAGGCACATCGTCATAGAGTACATGAGGATGGTGACAAGGGAGGTGGTGACATGTGCTGGCAATGCACATGTGCACCACATGCTCAAACATGTGTGCACCCTCAGACACACACACACATGCCCAGCTATCCCTACACACAGCCGCTTGCACAAGCTCCCCTGCAACATGCAAACACTCATGCACCCCTGCATGGAGTCCCCGATCCTGGGGAAGGCCTGCCTCCTCATCCACTCTGGCCTAGTGGTGGCCCTGAACCTGCTCAGGACACTGAACACAGGCCATTTGTCCCTTGGTATCAGGGTTCCCCACAAGGGGATGTACTGAGCGTTTACAAGGCCATAATCCCTTCCTCAGGCGTGCACCAGACCTCACTTTGCCTGGAGGGGAATAACGGGGTCTTGTCCTCCCAGAAGAGGTGGGCCCTGGGCTGGCTGGCTGGGCTGGCACTCCTGGTAGCCCCGCTTTCTAGATGTAGGGCTCAGGGATACCCTTCTGAACTCTTCAGGTTGAGGCACAGCACAGAAGAAGGCCTCCATCCCCAGCCCACTTGCTGCTGGCCAGGGTTTCCCTGAAACCCTCTGGGAGGAGTCCCAACCTCGTTTGGGGCTGGAGCCTGTGTGCCTGGATCAGGTCCTGTGGTTGGTCTGGCCTGGCTGAGACCCATGGGGCCAAATGGGAGAGCTGGCTCCTCCGTGTGGCCTCTTCTGATCCCTTGGGCCCAGGAGTCAGAAGGAAGATCCTGCTGGGTGAGGGAGGGGATGATCAAGAGGAAAGAAGCATTTCTGTTCTGACCCAAGTGAAGCCCACAGTTGGCCTTTGTGCCCATGCTCACCCTTGAGTGGCTACAGCCAGGTCAGGAGGCCCACCTTGAGGGACAATTTGGCTTTGCATTGTGGAAACTCTCTTCTCCCCTGCCCCCATTTACTTTCTCCTTCATTTGGATTCTTCCTGGTGACGCACTCTAAGCTAAGAATTTTTTCTCCACTCTTCCTCAGAGAAACTCAATACTTTTATTGGAAAACTAGAGCAACCAACCACACGTTTTATCTAATCTGTTACGTCATTAAAATTCCCTTAGTGCAAGTGTTGAAAATAAAATGAACTTTACCCAGGCGCCTGACTGAGGAAGGCAGGAAGCCTATGAACCAGTTCCCTGAGGCTCCCTGGCACACGTATCTGTTATCTCTGCTTTGGCCCTGACAACAAACCCTGTAACAGCTAGATCTTAAGTTATCATGAGGGAAGCCATCACAGGGAAAGGAAGCAGTATTGTAACTCTATATGATCCTGGCTCTCTAGTCTCTGTGAATGCATTCTAGCCTGCATGTAGCCTAGATGACTAAGCACCTCTCATTTTGCAAAATACATGATCTGCTAGGTCTCTGACTCTTTACATGTATCTCCCAGTTGTGATAAGGCAATAACTTTATTCTCTGATTTCCCCAGGAACACGACAACCTCCAGAAAGAAAAATTCTGCATTGGTATCCATCATGAATGATAAAAGAAAGAGATAATATGGTGCCTTGAAGTTGATCACACCTGATTCTTGATATCCCTAAACCCCCTCCTTCCCTGTCCATTTCCCCTATATAACTGCCTCAAGATTCTGTATGATTTTAAGATGGTTCTTCAGGGCGCTTGTCCGCCATCTTCTGTTTATGCCAGCTAATCCTATCAACTAGACTTTCTCAACCACTGACTTGTTCGAAACTGACTGACACGGGATTGAGGTGAGAAGACTGAGCCCCTTTTAGCTCCGTTACAAATTTCTTGAGCCCAGATGGTACCTGCCTCTGCTGGTGGCTAGTCTACTCGAGGAGAAATCTTGGGACTCTCCCAGTGGCTGCCAGGATGATCTCTCTCCCGGGGACTGTCCCCTGAGTTCTCCCAATTGTTGACTGCCTTCAATCCTTCCCCAGTGGCTGGAGAAATGAAACAGGCTCTAGCTTTGTTTGTTTGTTTTTGCTTCTGCTGAGTTGATGGGCTCAATCTGGAGTAGGGTAAGTCACCTCAGCCAGGCCTGCCATGAACTCCCTGAGTCTTGAAGGGGAAATCCTGGAGGGACAGTCCTGTGTGATTCTGGGTGCCGACTAACGAGAGACATGGTGTAGGACTACCCGGAATCTGTTGGGTGCACCTGTCTGTTCTGTGTGGGATCCTGTCTGAGTATCAGTTCTGTTTGGGATCCTGTCTGTGAGTGTCTGCATGTTTGTAGTGCTGAAATAGGGGGAACTCCATCTGTCCTCAAGTAAAGCCCTCTGGGCTGCCTCTTGGCTAATGGGCTGACTTCACCTATGAGCCCATGCCTAAGAAAAAGATAGTTTTCTTTTGTTACACCACATGGCCACAATATTCTTTACACTCCAGAGAGAATTGCCAAAATGGGGCAATTTCAGTTTACTCAAACTGTTGTATTTGCATTTGCAATTGGAAAAAGGGAGCTATAAAATTAAACAACCAATGGGAAGCCTATTTTAATTTTTTGAGGTTTCTAAATGAAATCAGGAATACATTACTGCCTCTTTAAAAGAAAATAATTACATAATTAAACATGCCAGAATGGAGGGTGTCAGTGGCCCTGCCAGTGAAACGAAACCAAAGCTGCTCTCTCACGGAGCTTCTCCACTTCAACTCCCCCGAAATTCCTGATCTACAGTTAATCAAGTGAAAATAAGTAACTTTTGTGATAATTGGGAATTATAATGATTGTTCTGGGCAACCTCTGTTTTAGACGAGGCCACCTTAAGGGGTTACCCTTATAAGAGAGCATTCAAAACCTCTCACGATGAGATGCTATCTTTGCTTAATAGACAGAAACTTCTAAAAGACAAAGTTCTTTCAAAAACAGCTGTAGAAAGGATCCTGACAACAACAACAAAAAGAATCTTTAGTAAATATTTTTGACCATCTGAGTAGGTCCATCTGCCTGAAAAAATAGTTTGGACTCAACTATTCTTCTGAGTTTTGTACCTGAGACCTAGTTAAAACTTTAAAGATCTCTGTCTGTGCCTATCTGTCTCTGTACATATTTGTCTTCTTCCAAGGAGCTCCATTAAATTGGCTTAGAGTAAACACTTTTACAAGTTATTTCTAAATGTAATAGAAACTAGCCCAGATGTCTTTCAAGTTAAAGTGATACAAAACGATCTTTGATAAATGAAGAGCTTGTTTAAGTTTGTTGGTTGAATTAAAATAAATATGTTTTTGGAGTTATTAACATTAGATATGATGCAAATATATTATCTCTGTTATAAAATTTGTCCAGGAAAAAATAATAAGTTAGAGTAATAACTGATTCTGTCTGATGAGGGTTTTGTAGATAATCTAAATATAATTAGTAGGGAACAAGTAGAGTGAATAAATGTGAAAAAGATAAAAGTTCTTGGAGGAATTTTTAAATGATAATTATGTGTTATGGTGTATGTACATAAAACAAGATGATGACTCACTCCTTATTGTCAGATGAAGTTTTTGAGAGCAATATAAACATAATTCCTGGAAACAAATAATTCAGATACATAAAAATTACTAAGGGTATTTGTGTGTAATTGTTTTATGGTATATACGCTTGAAAAACAGCTTCTAAAATATTTTTATCTTGAAACTTCAGAGATTTGCTAAATTAAGTTAATTGATTAAAATTTATTGAATATATAGGTCATGTCCACACAAGATAAAATGTTAAAAATTGATTACTAAGTAGAGATTTGTCTGCTTTTGCTTTCTTATCTCAAAGAAACTGAAAGATGCTGAAGTTTGTTGATCAACATGTTGTGTTCATGCTGTGAAATTTTCTATGAGAAAGCACATATTCCTAGAAAGTCTGTGTACAAGGAAAGTAAAATGTATGTTTTCAGTTAAGAAGGTATAAAGAATAGAGATTTTTTTTGTTTGTTTTGTTAAGAAAGATCAATTTGTCCTAAAGTACTAGGAAAGATGGAAAGAAAGAAGGCATGGGACAAATTCTGGATGTAAAAAGTAAGTGACAGGAGGTTTGTGGAAGTAAAATCCTGAGGAGTTTTGTGCATGGGCAAGTTGGCTGAATGAGTTTCAATATCAAAAGTAAGCTAGTGAAAATTAGAATTTGGCTTTCTCTCTCTTAAAAAGATAATTTTCTTGAACTTTGGTCTGTTTTTGACAAAGAAGTTATAAAAGCTTTTTCTTTATTTTTCAGTAAGTCTACCTAAAAGACAGAACATCTATGTTTTCCTAAAATAATTTCCCATGTGCAAAAGACTGAGATCTCTCTATTAAGGTTTTTTTGACTGTGTGAACCCTCTGCCTTTGACATCTTCGGTTGTCACCTTGATTAATGGATAATTAACATTGTTTCCTATTTGACCAAATGTTTTAAAACTTTTTGATATTTTTGACAAACTTCTCCCAAAATTAAAATCTTTCTTTTGACCTAAAAAGGAACCTTTGAGAATTTCCAACCAGGCCTGACACTTCTGTCTCAGAATTTTTTCTTTCTTTCTATAAAGAGGACGATATTAAACTAATTAGACTTGTTTGGTATGTTAAATTACCAAATAAATTATAATAAGCCTTCCTAAGTTAAATTGTTTGTATAAATGTTACTAATATAAGTATTCTTAAAATTGTTTTTATAACATTCCAAAAATTCTTATCTGTCCTGGTTGTCAATTATAATTCTAGATATTATCTCAAAGAGTTCTATGTTACATAAATAGCCAAGTGTCTTTGTCAATAGCCAATTTTGAATGTTTTGTCATTTGCAGTCAGTTGTTGTTTTACTCTGATGTTTTTGCAAATATATTTCATCTTCAGAGAGATTCATGGAAAGGAATCTGATTCTTGCTCTAAAATATGAGTTTCTGCTAAACTTTCACATTATGAAACTGATCTGGGTAAGAAATGACAGAACTGCAACTGAAAAACTCATGGCCTCATGAAACTGCTAACATAAGATCAAGAGTTGATATGGGACTGAATGAATTGATGAGAATGATTATAATTTTTGTGACTTTTTGTTTGAAAGATTGTTGATTTTTTAATGTTTTGGTTTTTTAGGTTTAAGGAAAGCTTTTTCTCTTTCTCTTAAGGAACTATGACTTTAACCATTTGTAAGCAAAATTGAATCATTTATCTTTTTCTCCCTATCTGATCACTCCAGAATTTGAAAACTCTTGATGAGTAAGTATTATTATGTTCATGGCAATATAGTTATTTGCAAAAGTTCAATAAGAATCTGTTCTCCTCATAGCAGGACACAATTGGAAACACAGGTTATATTACCAAGGCTTTGATTGGAATGTCAAATTTGAGAGAAACATGCAACTCAGATATGACCAGACAGCTTTTGAGGAACAAAAATTGGACTCTGTCAAATAAAGCCACTTGGAAATATTGGTCTGGGACCTTGCTTCCAGGGTTCCCTGTGATCTTACCAGGTGAATAAGGAAAGTCACTTCTCTGGCAGGTGCAGAGAAATTGAGGAAATTTTGGGGGACCTCCACAAGAGAGGAATTCATCCAAATTTGTAGGTATTGCAGGCAGAGTCTAAAGACAAGTCCTCAGCTTGGCTTTCTGGGCCTTGAGAGGCCTTTAAAGTTCAATCTGAGATTCCCTGGAAAAGTTCCACAGAGCAGATTTAAAAGAGCCTATAATGTCAATTGCTATTCTTGCTGTACTTATGTAAATAATTGGGCCACATTTATTGAAACTAGACTTATTTTGAAAACCAATGAGTCTTCATTTGGTTATCTTTGGTAAAAATGAGGGTGATTTTAGAGTAGAAAAGTATATTTCAATAGAGAGTATAATGCACATTTGTGGATGTTGGATTCTAGTTCTGTTAATTGTCTTCAAGGTTTTTGTTTTCTGTTTGTGAACTGGATTGGGTCCTGAATTCTTCTAGTTTCCTCAAGTATGTAGTACAGGTCTCCAAGTTAATGTTTTCAATTTTTTCTGTCCTTTTCACTTGGAATCAGTGAGAACTAAAACCACCCTTTTCACTGAAGCCCTGCAAACTGAAGCTGGACAACTTGATATAAACCTAAGAGACAGCACCATGATACCCAATGTTTGGACAACCTTTGATTCCAACCCTGATATCAGTTTCCCCACATTAAACCCAGCATATATGGGGTTAAAACCGAAACACTCATTCCCCGCTTACTCTCTGGCTTCCTGGCTCCAGAATCCACTATGCTCCATGGAGACAGACACTGTCAAAGACAGCACCTGGATTATCTCCCCCCCGCAAAGAGATACAGGCTGGTGTGAAAGCTGGTGACCAGCAAGGTCACAGGCTTCCTCCTCTCTGCAAGTAGTCTCATGGTCAAAGACAGGCTAGTGGGAAAGCTCCGACCAGCAAGGCCATATGCTCTCCCTCCCCTACCTAAAACCCCAAATGAAAACCCTTCCTTTTAGCTTTTCAGGGAGTTTGGGATTTCAGTGTTAGCTGCCCTCTCTCCTTGCTCAGCACTGTGCAAAAATAAAATTCCTACTTTCTTCCACTACACCCGGTGTCAGAGATTGGCTTGCTGCGCAACAGGTGAGTGAACTCACTTCAGGTTCGGTAACACCTTCATGCCTATTTCTGTGTAAGCCCCTCAAAAGGTTTACTTGAATGCTTGATAACATCATTGGAGACATTTTAAGTTGCGGGTGATGCATCAACCCTGACTTCCAGAGATCTTCTTGACTGACTGACCCTGTGCTCAGAAATTGGTTATAACTTGCTCCCACCATTAACTCTGTTTTTCTTTTTGTTTCTTTAGAAATGCTTGTGATTAAATACCTGACTACTTGCTTACACAATTAGGCCTAACTTTGGGAGACCCTTTCTATGTTCTAGAGATGATCCAAAAGACCTGGGAGGAACTCAAATTAAGGAGCTAAACGTTGTCAGATGTTTCTCTGCACCGTCTTTGTCATATAGACTGGGTTCTATTGAAATCCTGGACTTCATCCCTGCTGGATGGGACCATATAAGGAATACCACAGGGAACATGAAGCATGCCATAGAAGTACATCACAAGTGGGATCACCCAAACCCTGGGTGACTTCATACTCTAGA
Source organism: Equus quagga (assembly GCF_021613505.1). Taxonomy (NCBI): domain Eukaryota; kingdom Metazoa; phylum Chordata; class Mammalia; order Perissodactyla; family Equidae; genus Equus; species Equus quagga. The sequence goes on from NC_060273.1 coordinate 2,574,934, forward strand.
CATGGACTTCTCCGAATGGTCAAGTGAATCCATGACAGACTGCAATTTGCTGCTCAAAAGGCAGTTTTCTAAAGATAAGTAATAAATGGCTCCTAGGTTCTTACCTTACTTGTTGGACTGTTAGTCACAGGTTAATTGGCTACATCAGATTTCACCTGAGATTCCAGGCATGAACCTTGATTGGTTTACAGACCTCTTCTCCCAGATTCCCCACGGACTGGGGTCAGTTATGGAAGGGATACTAAATTTGGGCTGTCTACTTTGCTAATCTGTGTGGTCACCTATATAATTACAAAATGCAAACTTAAATGTTATTACAAAGTCATTGATCAAAATACTAAAATATTAGTCATGCAAAGCATATTGTTCTCTTCCCACCTCATACCCAAAAATATTTTAAAATAAAGGTAAAACTGTTTTGTTCCTCTGATCTTGCTCGTGGTCCTTTCACAGCAGGAAGTAGCTCAAATGGTCTTTGCCCCCATTTCCCAAGATTGAGGAATTATCATAAGAAAGTGGGGATTGAAACCAAGCACAAAGAAGATAATAATCTTCCCTGGGCCAGAAGAAGAGAACAAAAACTTTGAGATGAGCTTTGATAACTGCAGCTGTGCATATTCACCATAATCAACTGTTGTTTAAAACTAACCAGGTCTTTCTGTCCCTCCTTAGTATATGAGTGAGCTGTCTTTCCCAGGAAGTCAAGGTCCAGACATCAAGATTCAGCCTCACAAGACCAAATGCAAGCTGAAGGTGAAAACCAACCAGAGAAGTCCAGGCAGTCAAGGGAAAAGAAACTCAGTCTTCAAGGCCAAACACAGGCTGGTGGGAAGGGGCCAATGAGCATGGCCACATGCTCTCCCTCCCCTACCTAAAACCCCAGATAAAAACTCCTTTTTCCTTTTGAGATGGTGGATCTGAATTCTAAATCCTATCTCCTCAGCTGGCTGCCTTTCAAAAATAGTAAATCTCTCGTTGCCACAAGCATAGTGTTTCAGTTTTTTTCTTTATTGGCCCTACTGTGCAGTGGGTAAACAAACCTGTGTTTGTGTTCGGTAATGATGCCACAGACTAGGGGCTTACACAACAGAGATTTATTTCTCACAATTCTGGTGGCTGGGCAGTCCAAGATCAAGGTGCCAACAGAGGTGGTTTTGGTGAGGGCTCTCTTCCTAGTCACAGATGGTGACTTCTCACAGTGCCCTCACATGGCAGAGAGCTCTGGTCTCCTTCTCTTCTTAGAAGGGCACTAATCACACTACGAGGGCTCATTCTATGATGTCATCTAAATCTAATCACCCCCAAAGGCTCCACCTCCAAATCCCATCACACTGGGGGTTAGGGCTTCAGTGTATGAGTGTTGGGGGGTTGCAGACATTCTGTCCATTACACTAGAAAGCACCCTCCAGAGCCACCCCTGGGGCTGGTTCCTATCTGGCACCTCAGGTCCTCTCATCACCCTGACCTCCGCTCCTGGGGCCTGGGGAACTGCCTGTGACTGGGGGAAACTCCACACTGCTTCTGCTGGCAAGCTCCCACTTCCTTGCTTGGGACCATCCTCTGCTGGATGAAGTAATAAATGTCATGGCTCAGCATTCTGCCTGCCCCCTACGTTATTATTGACCTGAGGGTCTGATCCGTCACACAGATTCTGACCCTGTCCTTCAATGCACATCACTTGCTGCTCTGAGCCTCAGGTTCTTCCCCTGTAAATGTATCCCCAACAGACCCCACTGGGTGAGGTTATGGTGAGGGAGAATTGAGCTTCTGTGCAGGTTATTAGCAAACTTTTTTGGAGGAGGGTTCCTTATTATTGAGGACTGGGCCAGACAGCCCTCGCCCTCCTTTTCAGAGCCAGGCTTTAAATGGTTTCAAAGCTGGGCCCACATCAATCCACTTTTCAATAAGGTGCTCATCTCCTTCCTAGGAATGGTCAAGCCCTACTTATGTAGGCTGGAGAGGGTAGGAGTCCTGTGAGGACGACACTGGAGTGGGGACCCACTCCTGACTTCAGTCCCCACAGCAAGCCAACGCCAACTGCACTTTGCCCATGCTGAGCACTCAGAACATTCCAGACCACAGCAAAGGCAGAGGGTCCAGATGGACCAAGATGGCAGAAGATGAGTACACACCTGGGTGAGTTATATTTCAAATACAAACTCAACGGACATTCCTCCTAACATTTCACTATAAAACTTTTCAAACTTATTGCAAAGGTGACAGATCTTTACAGCTAACACTCATATATTCACTGTCTTTCCAAGTCTTGATATCGCATTCTGTCTATGTCATTGGGTATCTGTCCATCTAACCAACCACGCATCCATCAACCCATCTCACTTCTTGATGCATTTCAATGTAAAGTGCAGACATCTTCAGCACACTGCCCCTCAGACTCTGTAGCTTGTGTATCATTGAGTAGATGGGTTTATAGTTAGATTTTTCCATTTGGAAGTACACTTTGCGTACAATGCAATCTCAAATCTGGAAGTGCATCCTCACAGGGTTTGACAGACACTCATGCCTGTGGAACCCAGTCTTCTTTCCAGATACAGAGCACAATACTCCCCCTAGAAAGCCCTCTCCTGCTCCCTCCCAGGTAACCTCGCCCCTCCCGCCTCCAGGCAGCTGCTGCTCACAGCAGACATTCTTAACCATAGGAAAACGTAGGGAGAACTGCGACTGTACGCCATTTTAGGAAGAAAATGAATAATCAAATTAATTGGACTCAGACGAGTCAACGTAAAGAGCTTTTGTGGCCGATTTAATTTGTTTAAATACGGAACAAATAAATATCTGTGGGAATCCTGGTTACAGAGTAGAACAGAACAGTTATAAAAATTACCCACATCCAAACAATTATGTAACTCACCAAAATTGGGAGGGGAGAATATTCATTTCCCAGGGCTGCTGCAAGAAATGACCACAAACTTGGCTTCAAACAACAGAAATGTATTCTCTCCCAGCTCTGGAGCCCAGAAATCTGAAATGAAGCTGTAGGAAGGGCCATATTCCCCAGGAGGTCTCTAAAGGAGAACATTTCCTTGCCTCCTCCAGGTTCTGGTGGCCACCAGCATCCTTGGCGTTCCTTGGCTTGTGGACACATCCCCCCAGTCTCTGCCTCCGTCTGCACACGGCCTCCTCCCTGTACCTCTGTGTCTTCTCTTTTTCTGTCTCTTCTAAAGACACCTGTCACTGGATTTATGTCCCATTCCATCTAGGATAATCTCAAGATCTCTACCTTAATTACATCTGCAAAGAGACTTGTTTCCAAGAAAGTCACCTTCTGAGGTTCCGAATGGACATATCTTTTGGGGGCCACAATTCAACCCACTGCGCGAGTCACCCAAGTGTCAGCCTGACGTTTGCCTGGGAGCCTCTCCTGGACCCCAGATGGACCAGATCCCACCTGTAAGTCCCCTGAGCCCCACCTCCCGCCCCATGGTGGCCCCTGCCCCGATCAACTGAAGCCCATCAGCCTCTCTCCTTCGAAAGGCTCCAGCGCATCGCTGGGGGCAGCACCCTCAGAGAACTGTTATCTTTGTCAACATCTCCTCATTGATCTCTAGAGTTTGCAGGAGCCTGGGAGAAGCAGGCTTGTGTGTCAGGCCTCCATCCCGACCCACACCCTATCTTCCCTTCCAGCTTCCTGTCCATGAACATGCCTTTCCAGATGGATTTCTGGAAGGACATTCAAACAAAACCACAGCTATTTCCAGTTGGTGGGATTTAGGACATTTTTCTCTTTTCTTCTCTGTTCTTTTCTGTATTACTTCAATTTTTTTTGTAAGATTGTACAAATTTTCCAAAAACAAAGTGATTAATCTTTATAAAAATGTTATGTATTTTTTAACCTTTGAATTCTCAAAGGACATAAGAGTTCAGTCTTCAGTGTCAGGAGCAGCATGGGAAATGGGTTCTTAAATTTCTGGGGGAGTGTGCTGGGGAGCTTCTCATGGTTAAAACCCTTAAAACAAAAAGCCCATTTGACTAAAGCACTGCTCTCATAGAAAATTTATCCCAAGAAATTATTAGGAAAGTCTGCCAAGGTTTGTAAATAAGTATTTAAATGAAGGTATCATTTTTAATGACATTTGTCAACAACCCAAATGTCCAGTAAAAGTGGGGTTCTGATGATTTCTAAGTTTCTTCTTTAGGCTCCTCTTCTTGACTTTCATTTTCTAACAAGAATGCATTACTTTTATAATCATTGTAAAGGCATTTTCACCTTACAGAGAAGTCTGGCTCTGCGAGTGTGGAACCATTTCTCTTGTTGTCTTAGACAGCAGCCCAGGGCAGTGGTGTGATCAGCCTGAGAATGAGCAGCCCAAACAGGGCATATGTAACTTCTCCAGCCATGATCCAACTCTCACATTAAAAGGAAAAACAAGCCTCCTTTGTGGGCAGGTGATCTGGATGGCGGCTTTGCACCTGTCTATAGGGCTCAGTAAGCAGAGACCTCCTGGGGGTGGAGAGAACCGGAGGCCCAGTGAAGACGGACTCTACACAGAGAGCTGCTCAGCCCAGAGACTGAGAACGGAGGTGATGGCAGCTGGTCGGGGGGTGGGGCAGGGGTGTTGGCAGGACATAGAAATAAGTGCCTGGAAATAAGCCTTGTTTCAGGCACCCTAAGTTACCTGCATTTTCACGTACTTGCCTTATCTGGCAAACATCCAACGAGGAATCAAGGACTCCACGTCACTTCCTCACCTTAGGTGAACACCTGGACAACTTGGGCAGTGAAGTCTCAGCTCACCACCGCCCCCTCATGTCCAATGGGGCACATGGCAGGGACAGGTGATGAAAGGAGAGACTTTACTGGAGAAAAATCCACCTGAGATGATGTCAGCTCGGGGGATCCCACAAGAGGGAGGGCCCAAGAGAACCGCCAGGATCCAGGGTGGCCCTCGAAACCGTGGGGCAGCATGTCACAAGTCCCTTGTGCAATTCTCCAAAAACAAGGGGTCCAGGGCCCCGTGAGTTTGGGGAATGTCACCCAGGAAATGCCCTCGTACAGATTCCTGATGCATTGGAGCCTCTCAGAGTCAGTGAAGAGCCCTGCCACACAGAAACCAAGTTAGCTTTCCCAAAAGTCTGCGACCTAGAATCCTTTCACAAACAAAGTCCATTAGCAGCCCTTGGAAATAACACTCCACGGAACACACACTGGGAACCACTGCTGAAGGGGACCCAGGGTGAGGAGGAGGGCGGGGCTGTCCCAGGACCCACCTGCAGCAGGAGGGGGACGAAGGTCTTCTCGGCGCAGTTCTCACGCTGGGGCCTCAGGAGCTGGGACCTCTCTTCCTCTCACCCTCCTGCCGGCTGGGCTCAGATGACGATGGTGATGATGATGATGGTGACAGATGATGACAGTAACTAGCACAGGCACAGTGCTTCCTCTATGCCGGGTATGGTTCTCAGCACTTTATGTATTTCACTCTCCCTGGCCACTGCATGGTTTGGGACATGTTTGAATCTAAATAATACACAAAGGGCCACCCACAGGGTCTCCTGATGGCCTGAGGGGGCTGTTTCTCAGATAAGAGAGGGTCTACCTAGAGGAAGAAGGGTGGACCTCCATTCTCAGTTGAGGTTTCCCAGGGGCACACTGAGTGGGGGGCAGGTGCGAGGGAGGGAGGGGCAGGGCAGGGTGGGAATGAAGGACGGCTGGCTCAGCCCACTTCCCCTGCTGGGGGTTAGGGGCACAGTGGCAGGGTCCAGGGTGTCCTACCCATGGAGGAAGCAGCCAGGCTGAGGGCAGCGCCATCCTCCATTCTGTTTGCACAGGATGGCGATTCTCCTTTTCTAGCTCTGTCCCCAGGTACCAGCCAGGAGTGACATGAGGACTTCCTCCAGGGCCAGGTATGGTCCCAAACTGTAGAGAGGCCTGGGAGGGATGCAGTAGTCCAGGTGTGTGAGACCTCCTTGAAAGTGAGGGTCAGGGGGAGATGAGGCCCTCAGAGGCCATCCTGGACTTTGTCCAGGGGGCACCCCAGGAATCAGCCCCCAGCCCTGCTCAGCTGGAGGCCCGGAAGACTCACCCACCCAGGTCATCCCCCCTCATGCAGCCTGGCTTGAGCCAGCCTGCCCCGGAACCTGGAAAGAGGCCAGGCCTGAGTATTTCTTGGGTTTTGTTCGTTCATTTATTGACTGGACTCTCCTCCAATAAGAGTGGCCTTCCTGAGGATGACTCAGGTCTGTCTTGCTCACTTATGGGTCATCAGCTCCAGGAAGAGCAGATTGCACTTCCCACACCCACCCTCACCCCTCAGTAGGGCCCATGTTGGGCCTGGGGGTCCTCAGCTTGGGTCCCATGTCCTTTCAGGCTCTGGCTGGGCCCGGTCAGCTGTCCTGTTCTCTTCCCCCCACCGTGTCCTGGGCACCCTCTCCCAGCGTGGACACAGGGCTGGGACTGTTCGTCTTTCTGCTGTTGACTCAGGTGCTCCTGGGCTGGGCCCTGCTGGCCCTACAGGCCTCAAGCCAGGCCCAGGAAGGGATCACTGGGCATCTCTCATCCCCTCCTGGACACACAGTGTGCCCAAGGTCTGGGCCTAGGAAAACAGGGCTGGTGACATGAGTGGGACATGCTGTCCGCCTCCAAGGGCCTTCCTTCTCCCTCCTGCTCCTTGGCTCCTGGGGCTGATTCTGGCCTCACAAGGAGCTTCCCTTTCTACCTAGGACAACATTGAATGTCTGTAACAGAAGCCCCCCCAGCCAGCTGGGGCTGAGACGTAGTCACCCAAGACATGGGCTCTCATCAGATTCTTCTTCTTACATCCTTGGAGCTGTGCACTTGTGGGGAGATGCCACTGGGGGCTCCTCCTGTGCTCAGATCCCCCCTGAACCCCAAATCCTCCCCCAACTGAAACCTTATGTGGGTCCCTGGTGCTGTTGGATCTGGTGGGCCTCACTCTCCCTGGCAGGGCTGGGACAGCCTGGCAGGTTCCTGGCAAGAAGAGGATGCCACACTGTTGAATTCTGGACCTGGAGTTTACTGCCCTGTGCTAACTCGTCACCCTAGAGTTCTGATTGTCTTCTTTCTTTTCTTGCTGGGAATAAAAACATGACTCCTACCCCTCATTTCTACCATCTTGCAATTTCTTGTTTATTCTCTTGTTCACATCCATTTCAGTTCACAGCCTGAAGCCCACTGCGTCAGTGGTGACAGATTGCTCTCTGGTCCTGCCCCACTGTCATCTTAAATCTCTTTTCATGTCCCGTGGATTGGTGCGACCTTTTTGCCTATTCTCCCCCTTCCTTTTCCTGGTTTTCACCCTGGACTAGCAGGAATGTGGGCTTAAGTAATGCACCAGCTATCCCTTGCTGCTGTACCGATGACCACAGATGGAGTGGCCTAAACGAACATGAGGTTATTGTCTTGCAGGTTGTAGGCTAGAATACTGAAGAGCATCTCACTGAGCTAGAGTCGAGGTGCCACAGGGCTGCCTTCCTCCTGGAGGCTTGAGAGTAAGACCCACTATCCTCCTTGTCCAGTTTCTAGAGGCCGCCTGCACTCCTTGGGTTTTGGCCCTTCCAACATCTTCAAAGGCCCCAATGGTGGGTCATGTCTTTCTCTCATCACATCACTCTGACTTTCTCTTCAAATGATTTAGATAGATGAAAATGGGTAAGAGTTTTGGGGTACAATGATTATATTTTATGGTCTATATACTTGAAAAAACAGCTTCCAAATGGGTTTTGGTAACTTAAAACTTTAGAGTTTTGCTAAATTAAATTAAGTGATAAAAATGTGTTGAGTATCTTATCATTTTCACATAGGAGAAAATATTAGAAGTTACTAATTAAGCATAGATTTGTTTGCTTTTGATTTCTTATCTAAAACTAAAAAAAAGGCTTGGGTTTGTTGATAAATATGGCTTGTACTTGATGAGGGATTTTTTTAATGAGAAAGTATAAATTTGTAGAAAGTTTGTATACAAGGAAAGTAAGATGTACATTTCTAGTAAAAAAGGTGTAAAGAATAGAGATATTTTAGTGTGGTTTATTAAGAAAGATAACTTTCCCCTAAAGTACTAGGAAATAAAAAGGGAAAAAAACTTGGTACAAATTCTGAATGTAAAAAAGTAAGTGACAGAAAGTTTGTGAAAGTAAAACCCTGAGGAGTTCTATGCACAGTCAAGTTGGCTAAGACTAAAAGTAAGTCCAATTAAGTAAATGAGTTTTAACGTCAAAAGTAAGCTGGTGAAAAACTAGAATTTGGTCTTCTCTCTCCTAGAGGATAAATTTCTTGAACTTTTCGTGTGCTCTTGATAAAGAGGTTATAAAAAGTTTTTCTTTATTTTTGAGTAAGTCTACCTAAAAGACAGAAAAACTATGTTTTGTTAGAATAATTTCCTATGTTCAAAAAGACTGTGAGTTCTATTAAGGTCTTTTAAAAAATTCTTTCTGTTGTCAGTTTGATTAAACGGATAACTAAATATTGTTTCTTATTTGATGAAGTGTTTTAAAACTTTTTGATATTTTTGAAGAGCTTCCCCCAAAATTAGTCTTTCTTTTGACTTAAAAAAAAGGAAACTTTGAGAATTTCCAATTGACCCTGGGACTACTCAAAGAAATTTGTTCTCTCTCTTACTATAAAGAAGATACTAAACTAGTTAGGCTTATTTGGCATGTTAAATTACATGGGAAGCACTGTAAAATAACTGATGATAAACCTGCTTGGGTGGTATTAGGTGGGTAAATTTTATTGACATAAATATTTAAAAAATTATATAACATTCCTAAAATTATGATCTGTCCTGGTTGTCAGCCATAAAACTAGCTATTATTTCAAAGTGTTGTATGTCACAAAATTAACCAAATTACTTTGTCAATTGCCATTTTGAAGTGCTTTGTCATTTACAGACAGTTATTGTTTTCCCATGATGCTTTTGCAAATTACATTTCATCTTCAGAGAAATTCATGGAAAGGACTCTGACACTTGCTCTAGAACGCAGCTTTCTGATAAACCTTAAGAGTACAAAACTTAACTGGGTAAGAAATCACAGAACTTTAACAGAGAAACTGATGACTTCATGAAACTGCTAACAGAAGGTCAAGATCAAGAGTTGATTACATGAGACTAAGTGAACTGATGAGGATGATTATAATTCTTATGACTTTTTATTTGAAATATTCCTTGTTTTTTGGTGAGGCAGTTTCGCTCTAAGCTAACATCTGTTGCCATCTTTCCTATATTTTGTTTGCGGGTTGCCACCACAGCATGGCTTGATGAGTGGTGTAGGTTTGCACTTGAGATCCAAACCCATGAACCAGGACCGCTGAAGAGGAGCATGCTAGACTTAAGCACTATGCCACAAGGATGGCCTGATTGCTGATTTTTGAAATGTTTTGTTTTTTTCAGATTTAAGGAAATATTTTTCTCTTTTCTCTCAAGCTATGTCTTACAGAAATTTGGTAAATTATACCTTTGTGAGCAGAATTGAACATTCATCTTTTCCTCCCTACCTGATCCCGCCAGAATTTGGAAACTCTTAGTGAGCGAGTATTGTGATTTTTGTAACAATATAGTTATTTGCATAAGTTCAATAACAATCTGTTTTCCTTAGAACAGGACACAATTTCAAATAGTGGTTCTATTATCAAGGCTTTGACTGGAATGTCATATTTGAGAGAAATATTCATAGGCTCATATATGACTGGGTTTTAACAGACAAAGATTGGACTTTATCAAATAAAGCCGCTTGGAAATATTGGCCTAGTACCTTATTACAGGGTTCCCACCAACCTTATCAGCTGAGTAAAGGAGGTCACTTCTCTGACAGGTGCAAGGAAACTTGAAATATTTTGGGGACCATGAGAAGAGAGAAATTCACCCAAATCTGTAAGTATTGCAGGTGATGTCTAATGACAAATCCTTGGCTTGGCTTTGCTGGCCTCGAGAGGTCTTTAAAGTTCAATCTGAGATTCCTGATAAAAAGTTGCCGCAAAGCAGAGTTAAAACTGCCTACATAATCAATTGCTATTCTTGCTGTATTCTGTAAATAATTAGACTAAGTTTTATTGAAGCTAGACCTATTTTGAAAACCAGTTAGTCTTTGGCTATCTTTTGTAAAAAGGTATGTGTAAAAATCTTGTAAAAATATAGAGGAGGGGCCCAGAAAGGGGACAGTGTGAGCTGGGCAGACCCTGGGGAAGATAAAGTCCCAGCAGGAGGGCCACAGTGGGGAAGCTGCCCCACTGTCTTACAGAATGTTTTCCCACTGGTGCAGCAGAAGGTCACTGTCCAGAGCACCCTTGGCTGCAGCTTCTGCCCCAGCCAGCTCACAGCTCTCCACCCTGGCCACTAGAACACGCAGGATAGAGTCACAAGCAGCCGGGGTACCCATAATCTGACCACACCTGGAGCCAGAGTCTTTGGGGACGGAGGGAGTGGCTGTGAGGACAGATGACAAAGCTCCTGTGAGACAGAAGTGCACCTTAGGAATCAGAAGAAGCCCCAGTGGGGCAGCCCCAGGGCCAGAGAGTTGACACATAAGGGAAAGACCTGGCCACTCCCGAGGGTTAAGCGGGCTGCCAGTCCAGCCCAGACACTGGGTAGAGGAAGGACTTCCTAGCCCAGGGCCAGCAGAGCTGGGAGGCAGGATGGAGCAGAGACGTCGGGGAGGCTGGGTCCTGCCGGCTGAATCTGCCGCCCTCCCAGCCTCCAGCTGAGGCGGGGGCGCACTGGAGCCTGCAGTGCGGAGCCCCCGGCGGCGGCCACGCCCTGAAATTCCTGCTGTGGACGGGCGAGCGCATCACCACGGAGGCCGGCAGCGCGCGCGCCTGCATCCGGCCCCTGCGCTGGACCCCCAGCAGGGGGCGCGAGGCGAGATTCGGGCGCCCAGTGGGCCGGCGGTTCAGGGCGCAGCCTCCGGCCTCCGGGCAGCAACTCTTGTTCGCCAACCGCCAGCACTGGCTCTTGTGCCTCTCGCGCATCGGCTTCAAGTGGGACTTGCCCCGGAGCAGCTGTCCACCCAGGGACCCGTCGTGGTGACCGCACAACCGACGACCCGTGCGGAGAAGGTCTCAGCAGGGTCGCCTGTGGCGCCTGGGGCGGACCCTGCGCGGTTCTGACCGGGTCCTGGGTGCCGGGGGAGCGGCCTCCTCCAGCCCGGTGCGCTCGTGACATCAGGTGACCCTGTACTGGTACCAACCGCCAAGGCCAGAGCGACCCTGAATGCCTACCGTATTGAATAAAAGTTCTGCACACACGTGAGTCCGCGTGGTCTTTGTCACCGAGGGTACTGGGCCGGGCGCACCAGCTCCCCTATGCCCCGCTCCCCCGCCCCTGTAACAGTTCTGGCCCGTGGAGTGCACTAGGCGAGGATTGCATCGACAGTCCCGGGGTACAGAGAACAGGTGCAGCGTCTCCACCACCGCCTGTTTCCAGGGTCCCCAGCAGGGCTCCATAGGGAGGATGCCCTCAGGGTTTGCGTGGAAGCCATGAAGGAAGTCCCGAGAACTGTGTCACAAGGAAGGATCCGCTGGGCGACAGACTGCTTTGCCGTTAGTCTGCACAAGAGCGCCTGAGCTGGAGCCATGCTCCTCCTCCTCCTCCCCCTCCTTCTTCCCTCCTACCCCCTCCCCCTCCTCTCATCCTATCTGATCCACTGACAAGGCAGTGACTGCTGTGGGGATCATGCTGTCACTCTTCAAGTCAACGTTGTCCCATTTCTGACCCTGCTTGTTTCCACCCCAGGAGGCATCGGGAGGCAGGGTCGCCCCTGGCAGCTGCCAGCCCCAAGAGAGGTGGGCGCCTGAGAAGGGGGTCAAGAATCACTAGTGCTTAAAACAGATTCCCTTTTAGGAGGCCAGGGGCAGGAAAGGAATTATGCACCAGACCTGGCCCTGGGCTTCCCAGAGCAGCTGCCAAGCTGGGATGAGAGGCCCCTGCCCACCCGTGGCTTCAGCCCCACACAGGGAGAAAGGAATTCCCTGCAAAGCAGCCTCAGATGGCTGGTCAAGTGTTTCTACCTGCCCGCGCTCTCCAAACACCTGTGTTCTTGTTATCGGCTCGTGAACAGGCAGGTCTTAAAATACTCACAATTTTGAAGGAGTGATGAGTGTAGATTTCAGGGTGTCTGGAACAACTGAAGTGTAATTGATATGACAAGGTTGCAAGCACTGCCGATGGGGTATACCAGGTCACATGTATACTTGAAGGAACCTGAGATGGGACCTGAACCTGGGCCAGCAGAGGCCAGCTGGATGGGCTTGGAGTGAGGAGTTTGGGGCAGGACATCCCTGACCCTGGAATCCTCAAAGACTGAGATCAGCCCAGGATCTGCACGGGCAGGTCCTGCATCCTCGGTGGAATCCTGGAGGCCTGAGGTGTCAGACCCACCTCCTGCCTCACCCATGGCTCAGATCTCTGAGCTCAGCCCTGGAGCCTCATCCTCTACACGCTCAGAAGCTTTGGGTTGTACCCCAGACCCAAGGACCACGCCTGGATGCACTGTTCCCGCAGAACTTCATTTATTGGTGGATTCTTATTCAAGATCTGACTTAGACACCCCAGTGCCATCAGCCCACCACCAGTCAGAGGGCCTCAGCAGGGTGACCTGTGCCCCATCCCTGGGGACCCAGGAGCACTCACTTCTCTGGGTACCAGTGGGTATTGTTTTGTACAGTGGTCAGATCCACTCGAGGATAACCCCACCGAAAGCCGATGCCCGTGATGCCATAGCGCTTATATGTCCCAAAGATTCCCGTGAGCACCTTCCACTCCCAGCTGCAGACTTCAAGGAATTTTTTGCCCTCTTCCTTTCCAAATGAGGCCATGCGCCCACGGTTTGTGTATATGACCAGCTTCCGGAGATAAAGTGTGTGCCAGCCGGTGACCATCAGAATTTGTTCGCCTGGCTGCAGGAGGAATTCCTCCATCTTCCCACCTTTGGGACCAAATCTTTCTCTCCAGGAGGATCCATATCTCAGCTGGATGCTGGGAGAAAGGGGGAGCTTTGAATGGCTAGGACCCAGGTGACTCACCACTCCCCACACCTCTGTCGCTGAGCCAACCCTCAATGGAACCCAGAGAGCAGGGCTGTCACTGCAGCATGAGTCACTGAGCACGTGAATCTGGGTGCTGATACAGACATGCTGGGCTCAAACCCCTGCTCTGCCACCTTCGGGCTCTGTGATCTTGGGCTTGTTATCCAGCCTCTCTGGGCCTCAGTTTCTTCATTTGCCAAGTGGAAGTAACCGTTGGAACACTCAGGATCATCCGAAAGGAGAGCTTGGATCAGTGCCCAGTCATGCTGACCCTCAGGAGGTGACTCTGTCATCGCTCAGAGCTGGGAGCTGTCCTCGGGCCCAGCTTGGGCTTTCTGAGCCCGAGTGAGGTTGCCCAGGTCACAGTTCTGAGAAGCAGATGACTTCCCACACTCACCTTGGGAGTCCCACTAGCTCCACCCATCTGGCCTTCACTGTGACCTTGCCCCACTTTTGTGACTCTCCCATGGCCTCCCCTCCTCACCTCACCCGGTACACACTCTGTCCCCTTTGGTGCTGGCTGCTCTGTCCTACTCCCTCTCACAGGTCCCTGGGACCCCATCAGCGCAGAGCCAAGATCTGCCCCAGGCCTTGAGCAAGGACACCACCCCAACATTAGGGGAGCAGCCTTGGGCTTTGTGCCTCTACACACTTGTGGTGACTTGTGTTCAGTCAGTGGCCACTCTGACCCTCACTTCCTTTCCTCTCTGACCTAACCTGGACTGATAGTTCTGGTGTGCAGGAGAGGAGGCGGCTGAGGAAAAGGGACAAAGGGAAAGGTGATGGCTGGTGGCTCCATGACTCCAAGGACCCAACTGGCCTCAAAGAGTCATCAGGACCCAGCGGGGGGTTGGGAGAAGAGATGCTAAGCCCCCTCCCCACGACCCTGAGACTTGGCATGAGTGGGATAAGCCATAGAACTCATGGACCAGCTCTTACCTCTTAATCACACCCCAACCACCTGTAGACACGCGAATCCCAGTGATGTCGTCGTAATTGTCTGGAGATGTACTGAATTTCTGGCCTCCTCCGTCCCCATGAATCTCTAGATGATGAAAGAAGCAGGTGAGGGAGAGAAAATAAACCACATGGTGACATCCAGGCTATCTATGCCCCTCTCTGGACGCAACCCCTCCACCAGATGGGACAGTCCTGAGACTGGAGTTAGTCTGACCAGGGCAGGGCCCAGACCCTGGGTCTCCAGGATGCAGAGAGGGGAGGGTGGCCACCAGATGGATGGGCTGGAGGGGGCTGACCCAGCCAGACTTACGCTCTGCCCAGCAGGTGGTGCTCCACAGGAGGGCGAGGGTCAGCCACAGCAGCATGGCTTCTGGCTGGAGGGTCCCAAGGCTCCTGCAGAGAGGAGGACAGTCCACCCAACTCTCAGAGAGGGACCCCACCTGACCTCCCCAGACCCATGTGAGAGAGGGGAGCCCCATCTTACCTGGACAGAAGAGTCTTATTGCCCAGTCCTGTCACTGGGCAGTCTGGTTGTGCCTGGGCATCCTCTGCCCGGCCCTTTATACCCTCCCTGGCCCTGTGGGCCCCCATCCAGAAGCAAAGAGCAAGAGGCCACCAGGGGCACAGAAAGGAGCTGGAAATGGAGTCTCTTCCTGGGAGAATGCCCTGAGCCATGCTGGGGAAGTCTCCCGGACGTGCTGTGTTTGTTGTCTTGGCCCTGTGGCCTACACAAACAAGACGGGACAGTGACAGGCATTTTACTGTCACCTCTGGCTTTCTCTCCTCAGCACCTGGACTAGATCTTGATCTCAGAGGTTGGGGAGGTTTGCTGAGAGCCCTTCCCAGCTCGGCGGGGCAGGTCAACCCCATGGGAGGGCTGTAGGTCAGATGCCCACAGAAGCTCTGCAGGCCTCTGGGCTCCTGCCTTGTGCAGAACTTGGTTCAGGAACTTATTCAGGCCTGGGAAGAGCCTAGTGTCCCACTTTCAGGAGCCTGTCCAAGCTCCCCACTGACCCTCAGAGAGCCAGAGTGGGCAATCCAGTCTGTGTGCCTGGCACCACTAGGGAAAGACACCCCAGGCACTGGCCGTCCGTGATGTGTCACTTGGAGACGTCTGTGACCTAGGGGATGTGCCTCATGGCACACACGAGGAACATTTTCATAAAATGAACATGCATGGTGGCAACGGATGCACATGCACACATGGGTGCTGGAAATGCTCATGTGTACCAAATGCTCACACACGTGTGCACCCTGAGACACAAATACCTGCACAGCTATCCCTACACACAGAAACTTGCACACACACCCCCTGCAACATGCATATACTCATGTGCACCTGCATGGGAGGCCCCAATCCTGGGGGAGCCCTGCCCCCTCATGTACCCTGGCCCAGTGCTGGTCCTGAGCCTCCTCAGGACACTCAACACAGGCCCTTTGTCCCTCAGGACCGTGGCTCCCCACAAGGGGATATACTGAGCATTTACAAGGCCATAATTCCCTCTGTAGGCATGCCCCAGACCTCACTCTGCCAGGAGGGGAACCAGGGGGCCTTCTCCTCGCATCAGAGTTGGGGCCTGTGCTAGCACCACTGGTCTCCCTGCTCTCTCGGTATGGGACTTGGGGAGACCTCTCTGTGCTCTGTAGGCTGAGGCACAGCACACAAGAGGGCCTCCATCCCCAGCCCACTCACTGCTGGCCATGGCCTCCCTGCAGCCCTCTGGGAAAAGCCCCAGCCTTGCTTGGAGGCTGGAACCTGAGTCCCTGGCTCGGGTCTTGGGGCAGGTCTGGCCTGGCTGAGACTCCAGGGCTAAGTGGGGGAGCTGGCTCCTCCATCTGGCCTCATCTGATCCCTCGGGCCCAGGAGTCAGAGAAAAGAACCTGCTGGGTGGGGAAGGGGGATGATCTGAAGGGCAGGGGCATTTCTGTCCTGACCCAAGTGAAGCCCACAGCTGGCCTGTGTGCCCGGGCTCGCCCTTGAGTGGCTGCTGCCAGGCCAGGAGGCCCATGTTGAGGGGCAATTCAACTTTGCGTTTTGGAAACTCTCAACTCCTCCCCCACCCCCATTTACTCTCTCACTGATTCAGATTCTTACGGACACCACACACTAAGCTAAGCTCTTTTTCTCCACTCTTCCACAGAGAAATGGATTACTTTTATCAGAAAACCAGAACAACCAACCACACGTTTTGTCTAATCTGTTACGTCATTAAAATTCCCTTAGTGCAAGTGCTGAAAATAAAATGAACTTTACCCAGTTGTCCAATTGAGGGAGGCAGGAATCCCAGGCCCCTGTTCCCTGAGGCTCCCTGGCACACGTGTCTGTTACCTGGGACATTAGTCAGCTTTGGCCGTGACAACAAACCCTGTAACAGCTAGATCTTAAGTTATCATGAGGGAAGGCATCACAGGGAAAGGAAGCAGTATTGTAACTCTATATGACCCTGGCTCTCTGGTCTCTGTGAAGACATTCTAGCCTGCACGTAGCCTAGATGATTAAGCACCTCTCATTTTGCAAAAAAAAAAAAAAAAAATACATGATCTGCTAGGTTTATGACTCTTTACATATGTCTCCCAGCTGTGATAAGACGATAACTTTGTTCTCTGATTTCCCCAGGAACATGACAACCTCCAGAAAGAAAAATTCTGCATTGGTATCCATCACAATTGATAAAAGAAAGAGATAATGTGGTGCCTTGAACTTGGTCACACCCAATAGTCGACATCCATAAACCCCCTCCTTACTTGTCCATTTCCCCTATATAACTGTCTCCAGATTCTGTATGATTTTAAGATTGTTCTTTAGGACACTAGTCCGGCATCTTCTGATTATGCTAGCTAATTGCATCAACTTTGCTTTCTCAACCGCTGACTCATTCACAATTGATTGACACAGGATTGCAGCTAGCAGAATAAGCCCCTTTTAGTTCGGTTACAAATATCTGGTGACCCAGATGGTACCCACCTCTGCTGGTGGCTGCTTGACTCTAGGAGAAATCTTGGGACTCTCCCAGTGGCTCCTGGGATGATCTTTCTCTTTGGGACTGTCCCCTAAGTTTTCCCAATTCTCGATTGCCTTCAACGCTTCCCCAGTGGCTGAAGAAATGAAACAGGCTCTAGATTTATTTGTTTATTTTTGCTTCTGGTGAGTCGACTGGCTCAATCGGAGTAGAATAAGTTGCCTTGGCCGACCTGGTATGAACTCCTCATCACTTGAAGGGGAAATCCTGGAGGGATAGCCCCATCTGAGTCTGGGTGCTGACTCAGACATAGTGTAGGACTACCCAGAATCTGTTGGGTGCACCTGTCTGTTCTGTGTGGGGTCCTGTCTGAGAATCAGTTCTGTTTGGGATCCATTCTGTGTTTGAGTGTCTGTATGTTTGTAATGCTGAAATGAGGGGGGAACTCCATCTGTCCCCAAGTAAAGCCCTCTGGGCTGCCTCTTGGCTAATGGGCTGACACCACTACGAGTCCATGCCCAAGAAGAACATAGTTTTCTTTTGTAACACCACATGGCCACAGTGTTCTTTAGGCTCCAGAGAGAAAATGGCCAAAATGGGGTAATTTCAGTTTATCCAAACTGTTGTATTTGCATACGCAATTGGAAAAAGCGAGCTATAAAATCAAACAACCAATAGGAAGCCTATTTTAATTTTTTGAGGCTTCTAAATGAAATCAGGAATACTTTGCTGCCTTTTTAAAAGAAAATAATTAAATAAGTAATCATGCCAGATTGGGGGGTGTCAGTGGCCCTGACATGACGAAACAAAACTAAAGCTGCCCTCTCACGGAGGGCACTTCCCCACTTCAACCCCCGAAATTCCTGATCTACAGTTAAACAAGTGTAAAGAAGCACACCTTTGAGATAATTTGGAGTTATAATGGTCATTCTTGGCAACCTCTGTTTTAGACGAGGCCACCTTAAGGGGTCACCCTTATAAGAGAGCATTCAAAACCTCTCACGATGAGATGCTATCTTTGCTTAATAGACAGAAACTTCTAAAAGACAAAGTTCTTTCAAAAACAGCTGTAGAAAAGATCCTTACAAGAACAACAAAAAGAATCTTTAGTAAATGTTTTTGACCATCTTAGCAGGTCCATCTGCCCCAAAAAATAGTTTGGACCCAACTATTCTTCTGAGTTTTGTACCTGCGACCTGGTTAAAACTTTAAAGACCTCTGTCTGTGCCTATCTGTCTCTGTACATATGTGTCTTCCTCCAAGGAGCTCTATTAAATTGGCTTAGAGTAAACAAACACTTTTACAAGTTATTTCTAAATGTAATGGAAACTAGCCCAGATGTCTTTCAAGTTAGCATGGTATAAAATGATCTTTGGTAAATGAAGAGCTTGTTTAAGTTTGTTGGTTGGATTAAAATAAATATGTTTTCAGAGTTATTAACATTGGATATGATGCAAATATATTATCTCATAAAATTTGTCAGGAAAAAATAACTTAGAATAATAACTGATTCTGATGAGGGTTTTGTAGATGATCAGAGTAGAATTATTAGGGAACAAGTAAACTAAATGTGGAAAAGATAAAAATTCTTGGAGGAACTTTTTAGCAATAGTTATGTGTTATGGTGTATGTACGTGAAACAACTTAAGATGATGGCTAACTGCTTTAATGTAACGTGAAGTTTGAGAGTAAGCTAAACATAATTTCCTGGAAACAAATAATTTATATAAATAAAAATGGTTAAGAGGTTTCGGGTGTAATAATTATTTTTTATGGTACATATGCTTGAAAAATGATAAAAATTTATTGAGTATCTAGGTCATTTCTACACAAGAAAATAATAAAAATTGATTCCTAAGCATATATTTGTCTGCCTTTGCTTTCTTATCTCAAAGACCTGAAAGATGCCAGAGTTTGTTGATCAACATGTTTTGTGTGAGAAACATTCTATGGGAAAGCACATATGTCTAGAAAGTCTGTGTACAAGGAAAGTAAAATGTATGCTTTCAGTAAAGAAAGTATAAAGAATAGAGACTTTTTGTTTGTTTTGTTAAGAAGGATAAATTTGACCTAACATACTAGGAAAAAGAAAAGGAAAGAAGGCATGGGACAAATTTGGAATGTTATAAGTAAGTGACAGAAGGTTTGTGGAAGTAAAAGTCTGAGGAGTTTTGTGCATGGTCAAGTTGGTTGAGATTAAAATGAATGAGTTTCAATATCAAAAGTAAGCTAGTGAAAATGAGAATGTGGCTTTTCTCTCTTACAAATGTAATTTTCTTAAACTTTGATCTATTCTTGATAAAGAGATTATAAAAGCTTTTTCTTTATTTTTGAGTAAGTCTACCTAAAAGACAGAACATCTATGTTTCCCTAAAATAATTTCCTATGTGCAAAAGACTGAGATCTCTGTATTAAGGGTTTTTTTTGGCTGTTTGAACTCTGCCTTTGACATCTTCTGTTGTCATCTTCATTAATGGATAATTAACGTTGTTTCCTATTCAACCAAATGTTTTAAAACCTTTGATATTTTTGACAAGCTTCCCCCCAAATTAAAATCTTTCTTTTGACCTAAAAAGGAACCTTTCAGAATTTCCAATCAGACCTGAGATGTATCTCTCAGAATCTGTTCTCTCTTTCTATAAAGAGGAAGATATTAAACTCATTAGACTTATTTGCTATGTTAAATTACATGCGGAGCATTATCAAATAAATGATAGTAAGCCTTCCTAGGTTATATTGGGTGGGTAAATGTTATTAATATAAGTGTTTTTTAAAAAATTAAATAACATTCCAAAAATTCTGGTCTGTCCTGGTTGTCAATTATAATTCTAGATATTATCTTAAAGAGTTTCTTCTTACATAAATAGCTGAGTGTCTTTGTCAATTGCCAATTTTGAATGTTTTGTCATTTGCAGTCAGTTGTTTTACTCTGATGTTTTTGCAAATATATTTCATCTCCAGACAGATTCATGGAAAGGACTCTGACACTTGTTCTAAAATACGGGTTTCTGATAAAATTTCAGATTATGAAACTGATCTGGATAAGAAATTACAGAACTGTAACTGAAAAACTGATGGCCTCATGAAATTGCTAATAGAAGATCAAGAGTTGATATCATGGGACTGAATAAATTGATGAGGATGATTATAATTTTTATGACTTTTGTTCGAAATATTGCTGATTTTTTAATTTTTGTGTGTGTGTTTAAGGAAAACGTTTTCTCTTTCTCTTAAGGAACTATGACTTACAACAATTTGTAAGCAAAATTGAATCATTTATCTTTTTCTCCCTATCTGATCACTCCAGAATTTGAAAACTCTTGATGAGTAAGTCTTCTTATATTCACGGCAGTATAGTGATTTGCAAAACTTCAATAAGAATCTGTTCTCCTTATAGCAGGACCAAGTGGAGACAGTGGTTATGTGACAGAGGCTTTGACTGGAAGATCAAATTGAGAAAGACATGCAAACTCGTACATGACCAGACAGCTTTTGAGGAACAAAGATTGGACTCTGTCAAATAAAGCCACTTGGAAATATTGGTCTGGTACCTTGCTTCCAGGGTTCCTAGTGACCTTACCAGGTAATGAAGTTCACTTCTATGGCACTTGCAGAGGAACCCAGGAAATTTTGGGGAGCTCAACAGAATCGAATTCACTCAAATCTGTAGATATGACAAGTCCTTGGCTTGGCTTTTCTGGTCTTGAGAGGCCTTTAAAGTTCATTCTGAGATTCCTTATAAAAAGTTCCACAAAGCAGATTTAAAAGAGCCTATAAAATCAATTGCTGTTCATGCTGTACTTATGTAAATAAATGGGCCAAGTTTATTGAAACTAGACTTATCTTGCAAACCAATGAGTTTTCGTTTGACATCTTTGGTAAAAATGAGGGTGATTTTAGAGAAAAAATTATATTTCAAGAGAGTATAACCCACATTTGTGGATGTTGGATTCTGGTTCTGTTAACTGTCTTTGATGTTTTTGTTTTCTGTTTGTAAACTGGATTAGATCCTGATTTCTTCTAGTTTCCTCAAGTGTCTGGTACAGGGCTCCAAATAAACATTTTCAATTTTTTCTATCCTTTTCACTTGGAATCATTGAGAATTAAACCATCCTTTTTCCTGAAGTCCTGCAAACTGAAGCTGGACAACTAGATATAAACCTAAGAAAGAGCATCATGATAGCCCATGTTTGGACAATCTTCATGCCTGTTACTGTGTAAGCCACTCAAAAGGTTTACCTGAATGCCTGATGACATCATTGGAGACATTTTAAGCTGCAGAGGATGCTTCAACTCTGACTTCTAGACTTCTTGACTGACTGTCCCCTGGGCTCAGAAATTGGTTTATAATTTGTTCCCACCATTAACTTTGTTTTTCTTTTTGTTTCTCTAGACATGCTTGTCATTAAATACCTGGTTAATTGCTTCCACAATATAGACCGAACTTTGGGAGACCCTTTCTTTGTTCTAGAGATGATCCAAAAGACCTGGAGGGAACCCAAATTAAGGAGCTAAATGTTTTCAGATATTTCTCTGCACCATCTTTGTCATAGAGACTGGATCCTATTGAAATCCTAGACTTCATCCCTGCTGGATGGGACCATATGAGAAATACCACAGGGAATATGAACTATGCCACAGAGGTACATCACAAGTGGGATCACCCAAACCTTGAGTGACTACATCCTCTAGACACGGACTTCACCAAATCATCAAGTGAATCCCTGACACACTGCAAGCTGCTGTTCAGAACACAGTCTCCTAAACATAAGTAATGAATGGTTCTCAGGGTCTCACCTTACTTGTTGGACTGTTAGACACAGGCTAATTGGCTACATCAGATTTCACCGGAGGTTCTAGGCATGAGCCTTGATTAGTTTACAGGCTTCTTCTCCCAGATTCCCCAAGGATTGGGGTCCACTATGGAAGGGATACTAAAACTTGGGTGCCTATTTTGCTAATCTGTGTGGTCATTCATACAACTGTAAAATGTAGACTTAAATGTTATTCCAAAGTACATGATCAAAGTACTAAAATATTAGTCATGTAAAGCAGATCGTGCTCTCCCCACCTGGTACCCAAACATATTTTAAAATAAAGGTAAAACAGTTTCATTTCTCTGATCCTGATCTTGGCTCTTTCACAGGAGGAAGTAGCTGGAATACTCTTTGCCTCCCATTCCAGAAGATTGAGGAATGATCATAAGGATGTGGGCATTGAAACTGAGCACAAAGACAATAAAAATCTTCCCTGGGCTAGAAGTAGAGAACAAAAACTTTGAGATGAGTTTTGATAACGGCAGCTGTGCATATTCAGCATAATTAGCCATTTTTTAAAACTAACCAGGTCTTTCTGTCCCTCCTTAGTATATGAGTGAGCTGTCTTTCCCAGGAAGTCAAGATCCAGACATCAAGATTCAGCCTCACAAAGTCAAACACAGGCTGAGGATGAAAACCAACCAGAAAAGTCCAGATAGCCAAGGGAAAAGAAATTCAGTCTTCAAGGCCAAACACAGGCTGGTGGGAAGGTGTCAACCAGCATGGCCACATGCTCTCCTTCCCCTACGTAAAACCCCAGATAAAAACTCCTATCTTTTTCCCTTTGGAAAGGTGGATCTGAATTCTAACTCCCATCTCCTCATCTGGCTTCCTTTCGATAATAGTAAACCTCTCATTGCCACAGCCTGGTGTTTCAGTTTTTTCTTTATTGGCCCTACTATGCAGCAGGTAAACAAACCTGTGTTTGCGTTTGGTAATAACCCCATAGACTGGGGGCTTATACAACAGAGATTTATTTCTCACAATTCCGGTGGCTGGGAAGTCCAAGATCAAGGTGCCAACAGAGGTGGTTTTGATGAAGGCTCTCTTCCTAGTCACAGATGGCACATTGTCACAGTGTCCTCACATGGCAGAGAGCTCTAGTCTCCTTTTCTTCTTAGAAGGGCACTAATCACACTACGAGGGCTCATTCTATGATGTCATCTCAACCTAATCACCCCCAAAGTCTCCACCTCCAAATCCCATCACACTGGGGGTTAGGGCTTCAGTGTATGAACGTTGGGGGCACACAGACATTCTGTCCATTACAGTAGTCAGCATCCTCCCAAGACATACCTGAGGCTGGTTCCTATCTGGAACCTCAGCCCCTCCTGCCTCCCCTGACCTCCACTCCTGGGGCCCAGGGAACTTCCTTCCATTGGGGTAGACCCACACTGCTTCTGCTAGCAAGTTCACATTTTCTTGCTTGGGGCCATGCCCTGCTGGACCAAGTAATGAATTTCACGGCTCAGCACCCTGCCTGCCCCCGTACACTACTATTGACCTGAGGATCTGAAACATCACACACATTCTGACCCTGCCCTTCAATGCACATCACTTACTGCTCTGAGTCTCAGTTTCTTCACCTGTAAATGAACCCCTAACAGGCCCCCTTGCATCAGGTTATGGCAAAGGAAGATCAGGAATCTGTGCAGGTTATTAGCAATCTTTTTGGGAGGAGGGTTCCGTATATTGAGGACTGGCCCAGACAGCCCTCACTCTCCTTTTCAGAGCAAGGTTCTAAATGGTTTAGGTGCTGGGACCACATCAATCCAGTTTTCATTAAGGTGCCCATCTCCTTCCCAGGAATCATCAAGCCCTACCTATGTGGACTGCAGAGGACAGGAGCCCCATAGGGGTGACACTGGACTTGGGGGTGCCTCCTTACCATGGTCCCCACAGTGAGCCAACGCCACTTGCACTGTGCCCATACTGAGGGCTTGGAACTTTCCAGACCATGGCTCCACACCAAAGGGAGAGTGTCCAGATGGATCAAGATGGCAGAAGATGAGTATGGACTTGGGTGAGTTATCTTTCAAATTTAAAGTCAATGGATATTCCCCCCAATATTACACTATAAAAATTTCCAAACTTATTGTAAAGGCAAAAGATGTTTACAGCGAAGACTCACATACTCACCACCTCTTCAAGTCTTGGCACTGCATTATGTCTGTGTCATTGTGTATCTGTCCATCTAACCAGCCATCCATCTGACAATCCATCCCATTCTTGATACATTTCAACTTAAGGTACGATGTCTGCACACTGCCCCTCAGGCACTGCAGGTTGTGTATCATTGACTAGATGGGTTGATAGATTCTTTTCCATTTTGAAGGACAATCTGCATACAATACAATCTCAAATCTGGAAGTCCATCCTCACGGGGTTTGACAGATGTATATGCCTGTGTAACCCAGACTGCTTTCCAAATGTAGAGCACGATGCTCCCCCCAGAAAGCTCCCTCCTGTTTAATCTCCGCCTCCCCACCTCAAGGCAGCCACTGCTCACAGCAGACATTCTTAATCATGTGACAATGTAGGGTGCACAACCCTTATAAGCTGTTTTATGAAGAAAATGGATAATCAGGGAGTGACATTATCAACATGGTGGAGAGAACTGTTCCCTTTGTCTTTCCCCCTTTTGAAGTACAACTAAGTGGACGTTCACTGACCAATTGAGAAAGCCCACACAGCACAACAGGACACCTGAGAGACACACACAGCGATACATCTCAGGGTGGATGGACTGGCCCCCCAGGAAGTTCTGAGATAGGTAAGCATGCCCTACTCTCCCCTGGTAGCCCTGTGCACACACACAAATGCTTTCCAGCCTGGCACAAGTGCCCTGAAAGTGAGAAAATGCACCAGGGTGACCATAGGAGGAGGCAGTGGTAACCCTCAGCCCACGCTTGTGATCACTCTCCCAGCAATGAGGGGAAGTCCTCATGCCCCCGTGCCACCAGGGAGTGGCCCTAGCTTGGTCTGGTGAGGAAGCTTCATCCACCAAGCACAGCGGCCCTGCTACTGTAAACAGAGACCACAGCAGATCTACGCACTGGGGGAAGCAGACTCCAGGCCGAGAAAGCACTCACAGTGCTGTTGAGACCCGAATAGGAAATGTATCCCAGTGGCTGTGGGAAGAAGTGGCAGCAGCTTGGAGCCCTCTCAGGATCACCTTCCTGGCGGGGAGGGGGAGCCCATAGTGCCCATGCGGCACCAAGGAGCGGCCCTAGCTTGGGTCCAGAGAGGAAGCCCTGCCCTCCAGCACAGCGGTCATGCAGACCTCAAGCAGAGACTGCAGCCGATCTACGCATTGGGGTAAACACTCCCCAGGCCGGCTCCAAGGCTCATAGTGCTGCTGAACCCTGAAAGAGGGACTGTGTCCCAGCTGCTGTGGGAAGAGGCAGTAGTAGCTTTGAACCTGCTTTGGATCACCATCCTGGCAGGGAGGGGAAGCCCATCGTGCCCCTGCAGTGCCAAGGTGAGGCCCTATCTGGGTCCAGCAGGGAAGTGCTGCCCACCAAGGACAGACCACAAGTGCCTGAATGCACCCCAGGCTGAAGCAAGCACCCAAATTACCCCCACAGCTTCCAGCAGATGAGATGGGGCCAGAAGCTCTGCTCCTGCTTCCCCCTAGTGGCAACATGATGAGTATGCAACCTAAGAATATCACAAATGCCCCAACAAAAGATTAGTTCATCAAACACGGTGAGAAACTGCAGCAACAACTCAGACCAGAAGGAAAACCACAATTCTCCAGAGATCAAACCTGAAGACACAGAAATTTACAACCTAAATGACAGAGAATTCCAAATAGCTGTCATAAGGAAACTCAACGACTTATAAGAAGACACAGAAAGAGAACTTAAGGAGCTCAGCAATAAAATTAATCTCTTCACCAAAGGGATGGAAGCTATAAAAAAAATCAAGCAGAAATTCTGGATATGAAAAACTCAGTTAATGAAAGAAAACATAACCTAGAATGCTTGAGAAATAGAACTGATATTATGGAGGAAAGAATTAGTGTTCTAGAGAATAAAAAAGGAGAAATTCTACAGGTGAGGAGGACACAGAACTAAGATTTTTAGAAAAGGAAGGAATTCTTTGATAAATATCTAACTCTATTAGGAAAAGCAACACAAGGATCATACGTATTCAACAGGGAGAAGAAAGGGAGAAAGGAGCAGAGTTTGTTCAAAAAAATAATTGCTGAGAACTTCCCAAAGCTGGAGGTGGTTCCAGATTTACAAATAAATGAAGCTAACAGAAGGCCTAATTTCGTCAATGCTAAAAGACTTTCTCCAAGGCATGTAATAGTAAAAATGGCAAAAGTCAATGATAAAGAAAAAATGTTAGGAACAGATAGGCAGAAGAAAATCAGCTACAAAGGAAACCCTATCAGGCTTTCAGTGGATTTCTCAGCAGAAACCCTACAGGCTAGGAGGGAATGGAATGATATATTCAAAGTACTGAAAGACAAAAACTTTCAGCCAAGAACACTCTATCCAGTGAAACTTTCCTTCAGATATGATGGAGAAATAAAAGTTTTCCCAGATAAACAAAAGCGGAGGGAGTTCATTGCCACTAGACCTCCCCTACAAGAAATCATTAAAGATGCCCTTACACCAGCAACAAAAAGGCAAAGGTCTACAAAGCTCTGATAAAGGAAATACATACACAGACATCATCAGAAACCTGCAGCTCTCTGCCAGAATAGGGAGGCAAAGGCTCAATTACAACTTAAAAGAGAAAGAGAAAGAAAGCACCAAAAGTAATGATAAACACTTCAACTTAGTCACCTTCTCACAACACTAAAAACAGAACAATTTGTAACAGCAGTTACGCAGAAAGGGAGAGGAAAGGGAAGGAACCTGCTCAGGTGAATGGAGATAAGAGGCTGGGAGAAAATGGACTACCTCATCTCCTACATCTTTCATACAATCCTCCCGGTAAGCACTAAAGAAAAAATCAGAGCAGAGTCACAATTCACAAAAAGAGAGACAACTGAGAAATCCCCCTCAGAAAACCACCAAAATGAAATAGCAGTCAGAAATGCAAACAAAGAGAAACAATGGAAACACAGAACTAGAAAAAAAAAAAAAACGAGACAAAATCGCAGTATTAAGCTCTCACATATCAATAATCACTCTTAATGTGAGTGGATTGAATTCTCCAATCCAAAGACACAGAGTAGCTGGATGGATTAAAAACCAAGACCCAACAATAGGCTGCCTCCAGAAAATGTCTCTCAGTTCTAAAGAGAAACATAGGCCCAGACTGGAGGGATAGAAGACAATACTCCAAGCTAATGGCTAACAAAAGAAAGCAGGTGTTGCCATACTTTTATCTGACAAAGCACACTTCAAGTCAAAAAAGACAACGAGAGACAAAGAGGGGCAGTATATAATGATAAAAGGGACATTCCACCAAGAGGACTTAACACTTATTAATATAGATGCACCTGACACAGGGGTACCAAAATACATAAAGCAATTATTAGCAGACCTATAGGGAGAGATTAACAGCAACATAAGAATAGTAGGGGACCTCAATACCCCACTTTCATCAATGGACACATCATCCAGACAAAAAGTCAAAAAGGATACAGTAGATTTAAATGAAAAACTTGATCAGATGGACTTAATAGGTATGTAGAGAGTATTCCATCCAAAAGCAAAAGAATACACATTCTTCTCAAGTGCACATGGACCATTCTCAAAGACAGACCATATGTTGGGAAACGAGGCAAGGCTCAATGAATTTAAGAAGATTGAAATCATTCCAACCAACGTTTCTGACCATGATACTATGAAACTAGAAATCAACCACAGGAAAAAAACTGAGAGAGTCATAAATATGTGCAGGCTTAACAACATGCTATTGAACAAACATTGGATCTTTGAGGAAATCAAAGGGGAAATTAAAAAACACCTGGAGTCAAATGAAACTGAAAATACAACATATCAACTCTTATGGGATGCAGAAAAAGTGGTCATAAGAGGGAAATTCATAGCAGTACAGGACCACCTCAACAAGCAAGAAAAATCTCAAATACGTGATCTTAAAATGCACTGAACAGAGCTGGAAAAAGAAGAACAAACAAACCACAAAGTCAACAGAAGGAGGGAAATAATAAAAATTAGAGCAGTACTCCAAGGCCAGCGAGGATCATTCCTAAGGTACTATGATGAGATATCATCTTACACCACCCAGAATGGCTATAATTACCAAGACATAAAGCAACAAATGTTGGAGAGGATGTGGAGAAAAGGGAACGCTCATACACTGCTGGTGGTAATGCAAATTGGTGCAGAAACTATGGAAAACAGTATAGAGATTTCTCAAAAAATTAAAAATAGAAATACCATACAATCCAGCTATTCCACTACTGGGTATTTACCCAAAGAACTTGAAATGAATGATCCAAAGAGATTTATGCACTCCTGTGTTCATCGCAGCATATCCACAATAGCCAAGATGTGGAAGCAACACAAGTGCCCTTCTACAGATGAATAGATAAAGAAGATGTGGTAGATATATAAAACGGAATACTACTCAGCCATAAAAAGAGCCAAAATTGTCCCATTTGCAACAGCATGGATGAACCTTGAGGGTATGATATTATGTGAAATAAGCCAGACAGAGAAAGACAAACACTGCATGATTTCACTCATATATGGAAGATAATAAAGACATGGATAAAGAGAACAGATTAGTGGTTACCAGAGGGGAAGGGGATTGGGACGTGGGAAAAGGGATAAAGGGGCACAAGTATAGTGATGGGTAAAAATTAGACTACTGGGGTGAGCACGATGAAGTGAATTTAGAAATTGATAAACAATAATGTATACCTGAAATTACACAATGTTAAAAACCATTATAATTCCAATAAAATTACTTCAAAAAAAAAAAAGAAAAGAAAATGGCTAATCAAATTCATGTGACCAAGAGATGAGTCAAAGGAAAGAGCTTATGTAGTTGATTTAATTTATTTAAATACAGAAAAAATAAATATCTGTGGGAATCCTGGTTACAGAGTAGAACAGTTAGAAAAAGTAACCACATCCAATTATGTAACTCACCAAAATTGGGAGGGGGGAATATTTGTTTCCCAGGGCTGATGTAAGAAATGACCACAAACCTGGTTTCAAACAGCAGAAATGTATTCTCCCGTGGCTCCAGAACCAGAAATCTGAAATGAAGCTATAGGTGTTCCCCGGGAGGTCTCTAAAGGAGAATCTTTCCTTGCTTCTTCCAGGTTCTGGCGGCCGCCAGCATCCTTGGCGTTCCTTGGCTTGTGGACATATGTCTCCAGTCTCTGCCTCCGTCTGCACACGGCCTTCTCCCTGTACCTCTGTGTCTTCTCTTTTTCTGTCTCTTCTAAGGACACCTGTCACTGGATTTATAATCCATTCCATCTAGGATAATCTCAAGAGCCCTACCTTAATTACATCTGCACAGACCCTTATTCCTAAGAAAGTCACCTTCTGAGGTTCCGAATGGACATATCTTTTGGGGGCCACAATTCAACCCACTGTGTAAGTCACCCAAATGTCAGCCTGACGTTTCCTGGGAGCCTCTCCTGGACCCCAGATCGACCAGATCCCATCTGTAAGTGCCCTGAACCCCGCCCCCTGCCCCACAGAGGGCCCTGCCACCATCAACTCAAGCCCACCTGCCTCCCTCCTTCGAGAGGCTCCAGCGCATCGCTGGGGGCAGCACCCTCAGAGAACTGTTCTCTTTGTCAACGTCTCCTCATTGATCTCTAGAGTTTGCAGGAGCCTGGGAGAAGCAGACTCCTGTGTCAGGCCTCCATCCTGACCCACACCCTATCCGCCCTTCCAGCTGCCTGTCCTTGAACCTGCCTTTCAAACAGACTTCTGGAAGGATGTTCAAATGAAACATGGTTACTCCCAGACTGTGGGATTTAGGAAATTTTTCTCTTTTCTCCTCTGTTCTTTTCTGTATTCCTTCAACTTTTTTGGTAAGATTGTACCAATTTTACAGAAACAAAATGATTATTCTTTATAAAAGTGAGATGTATTTTTTTCACCTATCAGTTATCAGAGGACGTAAGAGGAGTCATCAGTGTCAGGAGCAGTGTGGGAAATGGGTCCCTCTTACTTTCTGGGCGGGGGGCTGCTGGGGACCTTCTCATGGTGTAAAACCCTTAAAACATGGAGCCCATTTGACTAAAATGTTGCTCTCATAGAAAATTTATCCCAAGAAATTATTAGGAACGTCTGCCAAAATTTATAAATAAGTATTTACATGAAGGTATCATTTTTAATGACATTTGTCAACAACCCAAGTGTCCAGTACTAAGAGACTAAAAGTACTAAGTACTTTTAGTACTAAGGCTAAAAGTGGAGTTCTGGTGATTTCTAAAAGTTTCTTCTTAAGGCTCCTTCAGTTAGCTTTCATGTTCTACTGAGAATGCATTACTTTTATAATCATCATAAAGGCATTTTCACTTTACAGAGAAGTCTGGCTCTGAAGTACTGAATCACGTCTCCTGTTGTCTTAGACAGCGGCCCAGGGCAGCAGTGTGATCAGGCTGCAAATGAGCAGCCCAGACGGGGTACCTGTAACTTCTTCTCCAGTCACGATCCAGGTCTCATATTAAAAGGAAAAACAAGCTCCTTTGTGGCCATGTGATCTGGATGGTGGCTTTGCACCCAGCCATAAGGCTCAGTAAGCAGAGACCTCCTGGGGGTGGAGAGAAAGGGAGGCCCAGTGAAGACGGACTCTACACAGAGAGGCTGCTCAGCCCAGAGACTGAGAATGGAGGTGATGGCAGCTGGTGGAGGGATGAGGGTGTCACTACAAAATAGAAATAAATGCGTGGAAATAATCATTGTTTCAGGCACCTTAAGTTACCTGCATTTTCACGTAGCTGCTTCATCTGGCAAATATCCAAGGAGGAACCAAGGACTCTGGGCCACTTCCTCACCTTAAGTGAACACCTGGACAGCTTGGGCAGCGAGGTCTCAGCTCACCACCGTCCCCTCGTGTCCCGTGGGGCACATGGCAGGGACAGGTGCTGAAAGGAAAGACTTAACTGGAGAAAAATCCACCTGAGAAGATGGAGGATGTCAGCTCGGGGGATCCCACAAGAGGGAGGGACCAAGAGAACCGCCAGGATCCAGGGTGGCCCTAGAAACCGTGGGGCAGCGTGTCACAAGTCCCTTGTGCAATTCTCCAAAAACAAGGGGTCCAGGGCCCCGTGAGTTTGGGGAATGTCACCCAGGAAATGCCCTCGTACAGATTCCTGATGCATTGGAGCCTCTCAGAGTCAGTGAAGAGCCCTGCCACACAGAAACCAAGTTAGCTTTCCCAAAAGTCTGCGACCTAGAATCCTTTCACAAACAAAGTCCATTAGCAGCCCTTGGAAATAACACTCCACGGAACACACACTGGGAACCACTGCTGAAGGGGACCCAGGGTGAGGAGGAGGGCGGGGCTGTCCCAGGACCCACCTGCAGCAGGAGGGGGACGAAGGTCTTCTCGGCGCAGTTCTCACACTGCGACCCCAGGAGCTGGGACCTCTCTTCCTCTCACCCTCCTGCCGGCTGGGCTCAGATGGCAATGGTGATGATGATGGTGACAGATGATGACGACAGCACAGGCACAGTGCTTACTCTTTGCCAGGTATTGTTGCCTGTCTTTGTGGATTTGGGTCTCCCAGCCCCAGGTTTTGGGTCATTTCTGAATCTAAATAATGCACAAAGGGCCACCTGCAGGGTCTCTCTATGGCCTGAGGGGCTGTTTCTCAGATAAGAGAGGATCTCCCTGGAGGAAAAAGGAAGGACTTCTTCCTGTTCTTCTTCTTCCCACTTCTCAGTTGAGGTTTCCCAGGATAAGACACTGAAGGGGAGCAGCAGCAAGGGAGGGAGGGGCAGGACCAGATGGGGAAAACAGGACAGCTGGCTCAGCTCACTTTCCCTGCTGGGGGGCGGGGGCACAGCAACAGGGTCCAGAGGTCCTGCCCTGGGAGGAGACAGTCAGGCCAGGGCAGCGCCATCCTCCATTCTACTGGAACTTGACAGCCACTCTCCTCTTCTGACTCTGTCCCCAGGTACTTGCCAGAGTTGACATGGGGACTTCCTCTGGAGCCAGGAGCAGGCACTGTTCCAAACTGTAGAGAGGCCTGGGAGAGAGGGAGTGGTCCAGGTGTGTGAGAGACCTCCCCCAGGAGGATCAGGAAGAGATGAGGCCCTCAGAGTCCATCCTGGACTTTGTCCAGGGGGCATCCCAGGAATCAGCCCCCAGCCCTACTCAGCTGAAGGCTGGGAAAGACTCACCTGCCCAGGTCATCCCCCCTCACCCAGCCTGGCTCAAGCTGCGGAACCTGGAGAAGAGGCCAGGCCTGAGTATTTCTTGGGTTTTGTTCATTCATTTATTGACTGCACTCTCCCCCAGTGAGGAGGTGGCCTTCCTGAGGGTGACTCAGGTCTGTCTGGGTCACTCGTGGGTCACCAGCTCCAGGAAGAGGGGATTGCACTTCTCACTCCCACCCCCACCCCACAGCAGGGCCTGTGTTGAGCCTGAGAGTCCTCAGCTTGTGTCCCATGTCCCCTCGGGCCCTGGCTGGGCCAGGTCAGCTGTCCTGTTCTCTTCCCCCCACCGTGTGCTGGGCACCCTCTCCCAGCATGGACACAGGGCTGGGACTGTTCGTCTTTCTGCTGTTGACTCAGGTGCTCCTGGGTTGGGCCCTGCTGGCCCTACAGGCCTCAAGCCAGGCCCAGGAAGGGGTCACTGGGCATCTCTCATCCCCTCCTGGACATGCATTGTGCCTGAGTCCAGGCCTAGGGAAACAGGGCTGGTGACATGACCATGCTGTGCTGTTCACCTCCCAGGACCTTCCTCCTCCCTCCTGCTCCTTGGCTCCTGGGCTGATTCTGGCCTCACTAGGAGCTTTCCTGTCTCCCCAGGACAATATCATGTGTCTGTAACAGGAGCCCCCCAGCTAGCTGGGGCTGAGGTGCAGTCACCCGGGACATGGGTCCTCCTCAGATTCCCCTTCTGACGTACAGGGAGCTGTGCACTTGTGGGGAAATGCCACTGGGGGCTCTCCTGTCCTTGGGTCCCCTCTGAACCCCAAATTTACCCCCAGCTGCCACCTATCATGGGGCCCCTGGTGCTGGTGGGTCTGTTGGGCCTCACTCTCCCTGGCAGGGCTGGGTCAGCCTGGCTGGTTCATGGCAAGAAGAGGAGGCCATGCTGTTGAATTCTGGACCTGGAGTTTATTGCCCTGGGCTAACTCGTCACCCCTAGAGTTCTGATTGTCTTTTTTCTTTTCTTGCCAGGACTAGAAACATGACTCCTACCCCTTATTTCTACCATCTTGCAATTTCTTGTTTATTCTCTTGTTCACATCCATTTCAGTTCACAGCCTGAAGCCCACTGCGTCAGTGGTGACAGATTGCTCTCTGGTCCTGCCCCTCTGTTGTCTTGAATCTCTATTCACATCCTGTGGATAAGTGCCACCATTTTTCATATTCCCCTTCTTCCTTTTCCTGGTTTTCACCCTGGACTAGGAGGAATGTAGGCTTACGTAATGCACCAGCTTTCCCTTGCTGCTGTACCGATGACCACAGAAGGAGTGGCCTAAAAGAACATGAGGTTAGTCTTGCAGGGTGTAGGCTAGAATCCTGATGAGCATCTCACTGAGCTAGAGTCGAGATGCCACAGGGCTGCCTCCCTCCTGGAGGCTCCAGAGAAGACCCACTATCCTGCTTGTCCAGTTTCTAGAGGCCGCCTGCACTCCACAGCTTGTTCCTTCCTCCATCTTCAAAGCCCTCAATGGTGGGTCGTGTCTTTCTCTTGTCACATCAATGTAACCTCCTCTTCTTGGTACTGGCTCAACACAAGGTTGACATAAGCAAAGCCAACTGTAGAAAAGAGACCATATAGTAACTTTGAATGACCTTATTAACTAACCCAGATGGATATGCACCCTCCAGGAGATATACATGCTCTGTAGGTTTATGGCCCCTCTCAGCTGCTATAAGTTGATAACTTTGTTCTTTTGAGGTCCTTAGGAACATAATGACCCCCTGGCAGAGAGTCTATGCAGATGGCCTTCATCAATGATGACTGAAAGATCTGGGGATAGGGAGTAGCTCTGGTTTCTGATGCATACCCAGTAAAACAAAAAATTATCAGGAAGTAAGACCAGAACCTCCCCTGCCCCAAGACCAGCTCCATATATAAACGACCTGTAGTCTTTGTTCTGTAAGATGATTCTTTTCCACATTAGTCAGCCGTCTTCCCCCTTGCTAGCAAGCTGTAATAAAGTCCTTTCTCTCCTACCACCTTGCCTCTTGACTATTGGCAGATCTTGTGGCGGGCAGACAACCCCTTGGGTGGCAAGAAATTTGGCAACTCTGTTAGGACATTAAGTCCTGCTTGTGACCAGTCGAACGCAGATGGGCAACCTGCCTGGTAAGTCCCTTGCGGCTGCCGATACTCTTTTTGTCTCAGGGATCTGCGCTTCCTGCTTTTCCACAGTGATGCCAGCTGTCTCCTAAGTCTGACCGTGGTAGGAAGAGAAACAGCTATGTCTGGCATGTCCGTTGGCTCAATCAGGAATAGGGTAAGTTGCCTTGTGGATGCCTGTGAACTCCCTTCCCCTTCTTCTGGGGTTCTTCTGTTTACGTCACAACCATTTTGGGTCAAATAGGACCATCTGGGTATGCATTCGGACTGGGAACAGTTGTAGGACTTGTTACCCTAAATCTGAGAACTAGTTCACTGTTGTCTGGTTTTTCTGTGTCTGTATCTCTGTCAGTAAACAGCTTAAAATTGGCTGTTTTGGGACTGAGTTTCTCAGTGATCATAACAAACTCTCTTTAGAAATTACCTTGTTTGTTATGACCACCATGGGAAAAGCCCCGTAAAATGGGGATAATGGTAAACAGCTGGCTAGATAACCTTGGATAATTTCAAATTACAGTGGTCACTTTGGGGTCCTATTGAGCTTTGGAACCGAGAAACAAAGAAATCTTTAAAGAGACAAGGGCTCCACCTTTCGACCTAAAGGTTCCCCAGCTGTAAATGTTTAGAAAGAACAGCAGAATCTTCCCAAGCTTGTTCTGTGTCCTGAGGGATTGGCTTGATAATTGTCAGATTGGGGTAGGATTAAAAATGTAGTTGCGCTCCATTTTGCTGTCACAGATGGTCGGACAGAAATGCAGATTGCACTCCTGTTTGTGGCTAAGGGTCCTACCAAACTGCTGCCAGCCTCAGGGAAGTTACATTGGCCGTTAGAAGAAAGCCATGGCTTGGCCTCCATTGTGAGGGTCTTGGTTTTGGGGATCTGCAAAATTTTCATCATCTGGTTCTGGCTGCAGCAGAAATACACTGTTGGCCACTCGTGTCTAAATTCCGAAACGATGGGAAATGCTGATTCGACTCCTACCTGTAGCCCCCTAGGCTGCATTTTCCCAAATTGGGCAACTTTTAGCTATGAGTATGTAGTACAAACTACTGAGTACTTATTGGTTTATTGGTCCTTTCCCTCCCAGAGATGGTCACTACTTTTCCCTGTTTCTGTCTTTTGTGTCATTTGTCAAAAAAAGGAAAACCACAGGGCAAGAAGCAGACATCTCCACAAGCCTGTTGTCTGGGAGTATTCACATGAGGTGAAAGCTGTTGCTAAGGGCATCTTGGAAGCTGGAAAAGACCACAATATCAGTGGGCGCGGGTCAAGCAATTAAAGAGCCATTGGGGTGCTCACCACCTCAAGAAGACTCCTGTGATAGGGTAAGGTGGTCACGGAATAGGGTAGATGACGACAGGTGCCCCTGCCAACCTCAAGAAAATGTCATTGCAACAATGAGGTGCTCTGTAAAGCACACACAACCCCAACCCTGTGTCACCTCGCTCCTATGTATTAGGCTGGCTCCAAGAGACCCAAGGCTCAGCTAAAGCTGTTAACGTGCATATAAGATGAGGTTTTTTCTCTTGTCTTCTTCTGTGTCCCAAGAACTTGGCTGTGTGACCTCTTTGGTCTCCGCCATCTGGAGGATGCATGTACTGGTGTGTATTGTGGTGGCCAGTCGAAAACACTGGGGTTCCAGGAAGCACTCTATTTGTCCGGCTGTATCAGCTCTCAGGGGAGTTTGTCATGAGGGGTCCCAGGTGATTTCATCCGGGGCCTTTGTCGTCTTAACGTCCGTTGCTTGTGACTGTGCTACTGCCCGTGCAGTGGAAGGCTTTGCTTTCTTGGACTATTTCTGAGAGTGAGCTTTCTGGATCTTGTGAGGGCTGCTTCTTTCACACTGTCTTTTGGGGATGGCTCTCGTGTCCACGGTTAAGCCATAAAGGCTTATTGGTATGAGTCACTATTAAGATCCTACTTG
This sequence comes from Equus quagga, assembly GCF_021613505.1. Lineage (NCBI taxonomy): Eukaryota > Metazoa > Chordata > Mammalia > Perissodactyla > Equidae > Equus > Equus quagga. Next base: position 2,611,031 of record NC_060273.1, read on the forward strand.
ATAATGTGGCCAGATGATGAATCATTTAAATAGGAAAAACTTCTAAATTGAAAAAACTTTTAGAGAACTCTCATCATAATTCTTTTATTGGTATCTATGAAAAGACTAAATCAAAAAAGTAACACAAAAAATAATGACTAGCCTTAAGACCCTGACTCAGGTTACAGCTGAATAGAGAAAATGTAAAAGTAGAGTGTTGATAAGATTATAAAGGTTGGAATGTTTGAGCTAATTTTATGTAAAGAGGTTGTATCAACTTTGCCTGAATGTGTTTTTTTTGTTTTTTTTTTTGAGGAAGATTAGCCCTGAGCTAACTGCCACCAATCCTCCTCTTTTTGCTGAGGAAGGCTGGCCCTGAGCTAACATCTGTGCCCATCTTCCTCTACTTTATATGTGGGACGCCTACCACAGCATGGCCTGATGAGCAGTGCCATGTCCACACCCAGGATCTGAACCGGTGAACCCTGGGCCGCTGAAGCGGAACGTGTGCACTTAACCACTGCACCACTGGGCCAGCATGAAATGCTTCTTATTAAAGACCTGGTTACTTGCTTACACAATTTAGTGTAACTCTGGGAGTTAAATTGGGAGCCCACCTGCATCACTGTCTTACGAAGAGACTCGTTAAATGACGTGGAATAACCTATGTCCCTCACCAACATGTTATCCCTCAAGATTGAGGACCAAAACACAAAAGGGAGAAACTGACTCCAGCTCAACACAAGGTTGGCATAAGAGAAGCCATATTATGGGAAAGAAATCATATTGTAATTTCAAATGATCTGATTAACCCAGCTGGATATGCACCCTCCAGTAGATACACATGCTCTGTAGATGTAATTGCCCCTCCCAGCTGCTATAAGTTGAAAACTTTGTTCTCTTGAGTTCCTTAGGAATGTGATGATCCCCAAGCAGAGAGTCTATGCCGACGGCCATCATCAATGACAACTGAAAGATCAGGGTATAGGGCGTGCCTCGGGTATCTGATGCATATCCCGTAAAACAAAAGATTATCAGCAACTAAAACGAGATGTCTGCCCCTACTTGGAGATCAGATGGATGTCCCCACCCTGAGACCAGATGCCTCCCCCACCCCAATACCAGCCCCCTATGTAACAGTCTGTAGTCATTGTTCTGTAAGGTGTTTCTTTTGGACATTAGTCAGCCACCTCCCCCCTTGCTAGTAAGCTGTAATAAAGTCCTTTCTTTCCCACTGCCTTGCCTCTTGCTTATTGGCATGTCTTGCAGTGGGCAGACAACACGCCTTGTGCAATAATATTCTGGCTTCTTCCAGTTTTAAGAACCGTTGTGATTACACTGGGCCCATCCAGATAACTCAGGATAATCTCCCAACTGGTGTCCTGAACTTGATCACACCTGCAGGGTCCTTTTGCCACATCAAGTAATATCTTCACAGTTTCTGGAGGTCAGGACGTGAACATCCTTGGGCTCCATTATTTTTGTTACCACAGGTGACTTCCTTAGAAAAGGTGGGTAAAAGATGAACTTTCTAAGCCTTCATGCCTGAGAATGACATAATTGTGCCCTACACTTAATTGTTGGTTTGCTGGGTTTGGAATTCTAAAACACAAATAATTTTCTCTCTGATCTTGAACGACCTTGCTGCATCATGGTCTAGCATCCAATTCTAGAATCTTATTCACATTCTGTCATTCCTAATCGCAGTGGTCCTGAACTTTCCACTTAGAAGTGCAGAAGGAACAACAGTTTGGTTGGAATCTGCATCTGCAGAGTCTCTTACATAAGCCTGAGAAGATGTCACTTGTCTATACCTACCAAGCAACTGGATTCTGTTTGGTTTTTAAATATAGTTATTGTTTTTGCTTTCTGATCACACCATGATAATATATGTCTAATGTTGAAAATCTGGAAATGGCTAAAAAGTATAAACAAGATGATAATCCCCAATCTTCCCATCACCCAGGGTAACAATTGTTGATCTTTATGAGTAACCTACTCATCAGATGTAAAATATACACAGAGCTCTGAACTTTGTTATGTTTACAACCTGTCAGAAACACAATGAAAACATTTGTCAACCTCTTACAACGTATGAATTGATGTGGAAAATATGACAGAACCCCTCCTTAGCTGGAAAACTCACAGAGATGGGGACTGGGATAAGAGAGAGGAGTTCAGAGAAATACTCCAGGCCCAAAGGCATGGTGGGAGGTGGGAGGTGGGGGCGCACAGACCCACAGCTCTAAGGCTTGGAGCTCTGAGGAGACGGACCCCAGTCTGTTATCCCCACAAGACTCACATGGGGTGAGAGGGAGATGTAATCCCCTCAAGAAGAGGGGTGCAGGGCAGACCAAAGCAACTACGATGGTTCTCACCTTGGCCAACTGAAGTTTGGGGCCAGATAATTCCTTGTTGAGTATGTGAGGGGGCTGTCCCTGCATTGTGGGGTGTTGGGCAGCATCCCTGCCTCTACCCACCTGATGCCAGTAGCACTTGCCCAGTCATGACAACACAAAATGTCTCTAGACACGGCCTGATGTGCCCTGGGGTACCACCAACCCCAGCTGGGAACCACTGCTCTAAGCCAAGGGGGTTGGTCTCAGCCTTGTGAGAATCTCAACAAAACTCAGGTTCCGCAATGAAGAGACTCCCCAGGGTCAGCGTCCAGCCCTGCCCCTGCCCTGTCTGGCCTGGAGGAACAGGCCCATCTCTAAAGGACAATAGCCTTTCTGACCAAATCCACCTTCATCAACAGAGAAATCCCTCTGCTGAGCTGGTTCACGTGACCAGGTCTTTCCAGCCTCCTGACAGGGATGAGGCCCAGAAATGCTGGGTGACCCCCTCGATGAGGATGCTAACCTTTAGCCAGTGGGGACAAGTGGCTATGGGTTCTGGCTCCATCATTGTGAATGCAGGTTCCAGGCTCCATCCAGGCCTCACACAGATCCGCCTGCTGTGACACCTGGTCCCCCACATGCAAGACCCAAGCCATTACTTCCCCTCCTCGGCTCCCAGTTTGCTCATCTGTAAAATAGGGTGAACATTGCCTGCTCTTAGTTTGCTGTCGGATCAAACGTGATGGCTGCCCCGGCCATGGCCCCGTGACCGGCAAATGGTGGTTATAAAGGAGACCTGGACCTCCTGGGCCCCAGTGAAGCTCTGGACTCCCAGAGACCTGCTCCCCCAGCCCTCCCTCCTCCCAGGAAGCCTCCTTGGGGAGGCAGATGGAAGGACTTGAAAGGGACACGAAGCCAACATGGGAGCGTTCCCGGGCTCAGGCATGACCCACAGCACCCGCAGCCCTGTGTCTGCCTCTTCCTGATGCCCTTTCCCAGCTGTGTGCTGAGAGCTCAGCAGGCTGGTGGCTCCTCTGAAGGTCCCTCTCCCTCCTCGACCCCACATCACAGCAGCCTGTGAGGAGTCTCTCCCAGGCTTGTTGGGGGAGGGAGGCTGCCCTCACCCTGCAACCCTCCCAGGGCTCACTGCTCCTTCTCCTCAACTAGGAGACCCGGGGTGCTGTGGGCTCGGGTTAGCTCCCCGCACATTCCAAGTGGACCAGTGGGGGTGGCCTGTCTTCCTGTGCAGTGTCCCTAGGCAGGCACATTGGATGACTTGAGCTGTGCATGTGGCCCTTAGCTGGGGGACATTTGAGAGAACCAGGGACAAGGAAGGGGTGGAAGCTGGCTGGGAAGACACCAAGGAGCCAGGGTGCCCAGAGCCCGGCAGGGGGCATCCCTCCTCGGGTGTCTCCATGGTGCGGGGTCAATGAGGTGTGGGAACGAGGGTCAAGCTTGGGGCTTGTCCCTGGGATGGAGTCTGGCCTTGGCCACATCTCCCCGAGTGGCCTCGGGCAAGGGCTGAACCTCTCTGGTCTGGGCTTCTTCAGCTGTTAGTGGGAATCAAGCAGTGGCGTGAGGACGAGGTTAAGAGGACTGGTCAGGGGCCCGGCCCGAGTGAGCGCTCCACCAGTGGGTGTTGTTGTGAGTTCTCGACGCGGCAGGGGGAGCAGACTTCTTCAGGAGGGAATCCAAAGGAGCTTAGGCACCCCCCCCCCCCAAATGAGGAAAGGGTGGGGTCTTGTCCCGCATGTTCTCTGCATCTGGCCTTCTGATTGGGGCAGTTGCTGCTGTGTCTTCAAGCCTTGGGGGTCCTCTCAGGCAGGGCCTGGCTGATTTCCTCCACCCCACGTGCCCAGGGCCCTGTGCCTCTTGGGTGCTCAGAGCAAACATCGGTCCCTGGCTTTGGACTGCCCTTTGTCTTGGTTTGTGACCGTCCCTTCCCATCCCCTCGTTGGTTCTTCCCATGTCCCATGGGCTTGGTCTGGGCTATGTGGCTCCCTTGTCTGCGGGCTGTGGACAGGAACACAAACACTGAGCACCCAGCACCCCTGCCAGATCACCCTGGACCAAGGGCTCCTGGGTTCTTGCTGGAGCCCTTGATAAGGGTGGAGACTTCAAGGTCCCACTTGTGGTGGGGGTGCCTGGGCAGCACCTGGGCATAAAGGGGCAGCTGAG